>NC_045428.1:144727845-145034022 GCF_902635505.1 Sarcophilus harrisii | reverse complement strand
TTATTATTGTAGTACCCCAATTATAATATATTCAGACCTCAAAGTTCTTTTCTCTCATTAGCCCTACATTTTATTATTTTTATTGCCAATTTTCTTTCTGTGTGTGTCTCTGTTTCTGTCTCTGTGTATGTCTCTGCCTTTGTGTCTCTCTCTGTCTTTCTTTGTCTCCAACTCTCTGTCTCTGTCTTTGTCTCTCTGTTTTCTTTTTTCAAGTGATTGCCTTTCTGTATGCATGTCTGTTTGGTGTATGTATATCTGTTTAAGTTCTGGGTATTGCATAAAAGTTCCTCAACTGAGGAACTCTCTGATTGCTGAATGGGAATGTTCCTTTCTGAGCAAGTAAGTTTGCTGCTATATGACATGACTAATGGCTAGGGAGGGAGAAAAAAAGTCCTTTTTTCCCCTCCAAAAGATGAAGGTCTGGGTTTTTCTCTTTGCTGGCTCTCTCTCACACACTCAATCTAATGAACAGATTAAATAAGGGAGAAATGTTCATGTTTTATGAAGGGAAGATCTGAGATTAACATCTTATTATTGCATTAATAATGCCTTACCAACTTTTATTACATCACATGACTATATCAAGTGAGCTGAAAGAGGGATGAGGATATATGTCAAAATAGTATCTTAAATGCTAGTCACCCTAAAAGAGATAGGCAGAGACAGACAGAGACAGAGACAAAGACAGAGACAGAGACAGAGACAGAAAAGAGATTCACATAGAGAGAATTAGCCTATATATTTAAATAGCTGTAGACAGCCACTCAAGTCCTAGGTTCAGCTTGGCAATTTATATCTGCTTTAGTGGGATTGAATGTCTAGTGGGATTAAATTACTGTTATGTTCTCTATGGTTACTAGAGAATCAAAGATCTTTTATTCTCATCTCAACTATTGTAGGGCAGTGTCAACAGCTTGTGAAGGAATATATGTCTTTGTGGTTTTATCCTGACTAAAATTAGGTCTGAGCCCCCATCCCTTGGAATAAAACACTTCAATTTCTCAAACTATATTTATAATCTTGTGTATTGCTTTTCTCTTTCTTCTCCCTATTCAGAAGTTCACTCTTCTTGCTGTTTTTTACACATTCCATTCCATCTCTGATTTCTGTCCTTTTGAACTTCTTGTCTCCTTCAATGGGGTGCTTTTAATGAACTCTGTCCTCACTTCTAGCATTTAGAATGCCTTATTTCTTTCAAAGCTCGGTTCATCCATTACTTTCCATATAAAAACTTTCCTGACTCTCCTAGTTGCTAGTGCCAAATACCATCTGATTTTGCCTTATATTTATTTTGCATAGATTTTTGGGTATGTTTATTTATAAATATGTTGTCTTCATGATTAAAAATGTAAGGCAAGGATGGCTTTATTTTTGTCTTTGTATCCCAGAACTGACATAGTGCCTGGCACATAAGAGGAATTTAAAATACATCATTTACTGATTGATATTCAACTTGCTGTATATTTCAGTGAATGTTAATCTTTTGACCTTGGCATAAAGGATTTGGCCTTCTCAAAAGATGGTATGAAAGTTTGGACACTAGAGACAGTATTCATTCAGCATAGAATTGAATTGACCTTACACAGTATATAATAAGCAGAAAACAATGCATAATAAAGCAATAAAACATCTATCAAGCAGCTGCAAGTCCATCATACTCCTAAACTCTGGCAGTCTCCCAGAAAATGAATTGATCTAGACCAGGGTTTGGTTTACATACAATTCAATTCTGGCTGTCTTGTCACTGACAGAGAACTTTAGGTAGTTAGCCTATCACTGATTTGGATGAAAGAAGTCAGAAACTGATCCCAGCCAGAAGAAAATCTACTATGGTTATTATACATACACTCAGCTTCTTCTGACCTTGACTTCAGCACTTTGTTGTCATCTCCCTTCGTATTATCCTTCCCCACTTAAATCTCTGTAAAGTTGGGGAGGGGCAGACAATTAGAGAAAATTCTCATGTGGGATGTGAAATATAATACAGTCTTTTTTTGACATTCCAAAAATGTACAGTTACAATGAATGTTTACTAATTGATTCCTCTATGCAAGGAATTTTTTGCTTCTGGATTCTGGTGAATATAAAGTTTCCTTTTGATTGGCTGCCTAACATGCTGTTGCAAATGTTTCCTTACCCTGAGATTTAGTCCCCTCAGAATATCTACTCAATCTCTATAATGACCTTCTCATTTCCTCACTTGCTCCTCCGCTCATTTTATTTGCTCTAGCTAAGAAAGTAAACTTACTTTCATTCCCTTTACACCCTTTTTATACTCCAAAGTCCATAATTTCTTTCATGTTTCCTTTATACCCAGGACAACCATTAACTCCAGATAACCTTCTTCCCTTCAGTGAGCATTTTTCATGCATTAATTCTTAGTCCAACAAATAGTCACAAGAAGGATTTCTCATTTTCAGGTGATGTTTTTTTGATGTTAATGTTACCAAAAAGAAATATATTAAGTAATCTGGGCTCAGCATGATCCAAAGCATGGTTACTTTATGAATCTAGCTTAAAATACAAACAGAAAACAGAAAAATGTAACACCTTATACCAAGACTAATTCAAGAAATTCGATCTCACAAATTTTTATGAAACATCTTCCCCAGTGAGGGAGGACACATAGGTTGACACAGTGCTTGCATTTGTTCAGTCATTTTTCAGTAGTGTCTTACTCTTCATGATCCCATTTTGTTTGTTTTTTGTTTGCTTTGGTACAGATACTGGAGTAGTTGCCGATTCCTTCTCCAGTTAATTTTACAGGTAATTTTACTTGAGGCAAATATTATTAAGTGATTAGCCTGGGGTCACATATGTATCAAGTGCCTGAAGCCAGATTTGAACTCAGTAAGATGAGTTTTCCTCTATTCCCTGGGCAGTCTACAAGTGCCATGGCAGGAAATTGAATTGCTTCCATTTGAATTATCTTTGGAAGATTCTGAAGATCACCTGGTAACACTGAGCTCTTTTCTTGAATTAAATACCAAGCATCCCAACTCAACTGCAGAGAGCACAACTCCTTTGGAGTAGCCACATTGGCAAATGCCTGCTTGCCAAAAAAACTATTTTATGGAGAACTCACACAGCCCAAGCGCTCACAAGACAGTCAGAAAAAAGTGATTTAAGCACACTCTTAAGTTCTCTTTTAAGAATATTGATTTATGACATGGGAAACACCGGCATAGGGCCACCCAGCATGGTGTGCCCTCATCAGAGAAGGTGCTATGCTCTATGAGCAAAGCAGAATTGAATTAGCTCAGAAGAAACAGATGTCCAGAGTTAGAGAAGCCACTCTAGATGTTGATAGCGACTGTTTGTGCACAACCTGTGGCAAGAGCATTCTGAGCTCATGCTAGTCTGATCACCCATAGTTGGACACATTGTAACTCGACTGTAACATAGTGATATCATATTGGTTCTCTTCACAAATGAAGAACAGCTCAAAGGATATGAACAAACAATTTTCAGATGACAAAATCAAAGTTATCTATAGTGTTATGAAAAAATTTTCTAAATCACTATTGTTTAGAGCAGTGGTTCTCAAACTTTTGTTTTCAGTATCTTTAGCCTATTAAAAATTAATTATCTCTCCAAAGCGGTTTTGTTTATCTGGATTATATTTATAGACGTTTACCATATTGGAAATAAATTGTGCATACCTCTTTGATCCAACAGTGCCATTACTGCATCTGTAGCCCAAGGAAATAGTAAAGGAGGGAAAAGGACCCCCATGTGCAAAAATTTTTGTAGAAGCTCTTTTTGTGGTAACAAAAAATTGGAAAATGAATAGATGATACCCATCAATTGGAGAATGGCTGAACACACACACTATGAGGAAGGTAATGGAATATTATTGTTCTATAAAATGAAGAACAAGCTGATTTTAGAAAGGCCTGGAAAGATTTACATGAATTGATGCTGGGTGAAACAAGCAGAACCAGGAATACATTATATACAACATCAAGAATGTGTGAAGATCAACTATAAAAGACTTTGTTCTTCTCAGTGTTTTGGTGATCCAAAGCAATCCCAATAAATTTTGGACAGAAAATGCCATCTACAATTCTGAAAAAGAACTATGGAGACTGAATATAAATCAACACATGCTATGTTCACTTCTTTTTTTTCCTGTTTTTTCCCCTCTCCCATGATTTTACTCTGATTCTTCAATTCCCATATGATTCATAAAGTAATGTATAGTAAAATAAATAATTTAATTTTTTAAAAAAGAATGAAGGACACCAACCTATTGTGTCACCTAACTACCTCTTGCACTTCTGTTGTTGCTGAAGTGTTTCAATCAGGTTTGACTACCCACGACTACATTTGAGGTTTTCTTTGCAAAGATAAGAATGGTTTGCCATTTCCTTTTTTAGCTCATTTTATATATGAGGAACTGAGGCAAACAAGGTTATCTTATTTGCCCAGTGTCAGATAGCTAGAATCTGAGGCTGGATTTGAATGTAGATCTTCCTGTCTCCAGGAATTCTTTCTAGTGTGCAGTCTTACACTTATATTTTAGTGGGACTAGGGAACAAAATACATCCACATATAACTATACTACTAGGTAGAAGGAGAAGCTTCATGACAGGATCAGCTAAAATGTTATGGGAATTCACAAGATGGAAGGATGACCTGCATATTGTAGTAGAACAAGCCATGACTTTATAGTCAGAGAAACAATGTAGCCCAAGGGAAAGAACTAGATTCAAGTCTTTGTCATTTATTTCCTGGGTGACTTTGGGGAAATCATTTTAATAACTGTGTCCCTCAGTTTTCTCATCTGTAAAATAAAGACTGGATGCCTTTAAAAATCCTTTAATGTTTTTAATTCTATGATTCCATAATTTGTGTTTGCTTAGCTTTGCTAGCTATGTTAACGTCAGTAAATCACTTAGCCTTTTTAGATTTCAATTTCTCCTTTGTAAAATAATCAGAGTTGAACTCACCAGATTGTTTCTAAATTCTTATTTATTCTACCATCCTTTAAGTAGCAGAATGGCATGAATTTGGGGCTGCACCTGAATCAGGTATCAATCTCCTAGTAGTTTAGGTAGAATACTAGAACAAAATAAGACTCTCTTAATTTATTTGTCAGTTTAAAAAAAAAAAGATTTATTTAGGCAACAGCAGGAGAAGACTATAGGATACTGAGGATACTTTGAGTTGATTTAGCTTAATGAAGCTTTTTGCCTGAGTAATCAATTATAATCTACCAGCCAATGATAAGAGCAATATTCCTAGAGCCCTTTGTGGTTATTTATATTCTGCCAGTGAGGACATGTTTTTAGATCCCTAAGTCAATCATTTCCTAAGAAGGCTAATAATCTTTTAAGACAAAAATAGCTAAACTATATGGAAGAAAGAGAGTTTATTTTTACCATATTATAGTTGTACCTTTTGAAATCTTCTATCAACAAACATATTAAACTCAAAAATAGCTAAGGTCCTTTTTGCTTCTTTCTCACATGTTGTGATATGCAATTTCATATGTTTTCATGTTGTGGATATGCAATAGGAAAAAAATTCCAGGGTTGTGGTACTGGTGAGCAGACTTTTCCATAGGAGATGAAAATTCTAGAATGATTTATCAGTGTCTTTGTTAGCGTTACCTTTAAATAGCAGTCTATTTTCCTCATACCCTGCAAAGAATATAACTTTTCTTAATGTTAAGTACTCATTAGTATCAAGGAAGAAATCAACCAGATATAATCTTTACACCTCACATTGTCTCTGAAGCCCCAGCAAGAGAGGGACTGATATTTCTCCCTCTTTCCAAATGCTTCTCCCTTCCATGGGCAACTATCATTCTTGGTTTTTTTCTTTCCTAGGAATGATGGTGATGGTGGGGGGAGATTGGGGAGAATTGGTGATTTGTTTCAAAAGAAATGCCAGCATCATTCCTCACAAACTTGTCAGTGGAATACCAAGTTTTACTACAAGTAGCATGGAGTCCTAATCAGATTCACTTTAAAACCAACTAATTCAACATAATAGCATGAACAACTTCCAAAACCCAAGGCTTCCCAAATGAGAGCTCAAAGGGAATCCTTTGCCACAGTGGATTCTGAAGCACTGTTATAAGGCTACCTAATTAATAAAGCAATTTACAGTAATTTGAAATAAAATATGCATGGTAATTTAAATCCCCTAGAAAAGAATCAATTTGTTCTGTCTAAACTTTGCCTTGGGTTCCCCTTTATTAATTCAAATGTGGAGCACAGTGACCGTAAATAGCAAAAATTCTTCAGGCATGGCCTAATGGAAGCATCAGGCAGCTAACAGGGTTACTATGTCCTTTCTTTAGAAATTTAAAAAATTCTCTAAACTGGGGACATTTTTCGTGTAGCCTTCTTTGCTATCTGTATATCTTAGAAAATCATCATTGAGAAATGCAAGTGAATTTTTAGGAAAAAAAAATTGCCAAGGGCAGAAGTTTGCTTCTCTGTCTAGCTAATCGATAAATGGATTAAAACATGGGGGTAGGGCTTAAAAAGCAGGATAATGCATTCTTCATGCTTTTTCCCTCTGAAAAAAACCTCTCTAACTAGGCTGTTCTGTACAGCGTTTCCTATTCTCTATACCCTCATCATTAATCAAAGTGATAAGGATATAATTCAAATAATTTTGAGAGATAACTAGCCGTTGCTGTTTAAACAGATACTTGTTACTATCCCCGAGTCCTCTTTAAAATCCTGTGAATAAAGTTGATTGTTCCATATGGTCTATATGATTCAGAATCATAAAGTAAAATGACTTCTGGCTTATAGCATTTCATCCACATTTAGTGAGATAGATTATAGCCACAAGGGGGCCCTCAATTCTTTCCAAACATTGGATCAAGAAGCAGATGCCTTTCTGGGAATTGATTTCCACGAATCAATATTACCTAGTAATGAAAATAACAGTGACAGGCTACAGACTTTTGCCAACTTCAGTTCACATTCAAAGTTCTTACCATTTAGTTACTTAGGTCAAGATTAGAATAGACTGCATTTCTGGTGTCTCATGACTTCTGGAACCTTATAAGAATTCATTCTCAAGGCTACCAGTCTTATCAGAAGTATAAATAGAATTTGAAACATGATGTTGCATATAATTGAATACCGTGACCTTTTTTTAGAATTAGATACGCCTCCCTTTCCCCTGCCACCCCTAAGAGTTATGGAGCCAAGAGGACAGAGTAAGGAAACAAGGTGACTCCTTTTCCCAAAGCAAAGTGGAATGCATTAGGGCCATTATCCTGTAAGTATTCAGCTCATGCTGAGGACTCACCCGTGTTGATGATGTTAACCATCTGTACCATGCCATGCATTTGAAAGTTGAGTGCTTATTTTAATTTCATATTAAAGTTCAGAGACCCAGACAAAATCCAGCTTAATACCAACACAAAAAGGGGAGCTTCAGCAAGTAAGAGTCAGGGTTGGAAACAACGTCTTTTGTAAAGCCACCAAAGAAAGGGGATCATCATCTTTTTTATCTATCCCTGGGAAATTAAGGAGGGAGTCTAAGAACCTTGCTTAAGGTGGCACAATTATTTATATTTCTTTGAAATAGCATTAGAATCAGAAACCTTCTCTTTCTTGACTTAAAGGCAGCTTCACAGTCTACTTTGGCAGATCTCAAAGAATAACAAAAGTAGATAATGGATTTTTCTATTGCAAGCATCCTAAAAGCTTATTTCTTGTGGTAGTTGTTTGTCCTTTGTTCTAGAAGACTACTGTGAGATCAAGGAGGTGATATCATGACATGTAAGTGGACTGAATTTGAGGAAGGGAGGGCTGTGCAAGATCACCATTTTTTAGAAATGTAGGGAGGTCATTCCAGCTAAGGCCACTCACTGATTGAAGTAGCTTTAAATTCTATAGTAGATACTGAGCAATGCCAAGGGTCAAAGACCATCACAATATCTCTTGCCTTCTTCCCTCCCTCACTCCCATGGTCAATCACAATATTTTAGCCATCTTCCAAACTATAGCAAATAGTTACTAACTTTGCTTTTTCAGGTTTCTTGTATCTTACTGATCTTCATATATTAAACTGGTTTATTTGCTGTTTCTAATATAAAACATGCCCTTTTCCCACCTTTTTGTCTTTTCCATATCTGACACATTTCCCTCCACTTTTCTGCTTATTAAAATATTTAATTTCCTCTAAATTTCCCTCATGAGCTACTTCCTACTTAAAGACTATCTTGATCCTCCATAAATACTACAGTTCTTTATCCTGGGAAATTATTTGTATGTATATTTATATATTTGTATTATTATATTATTTGTATATATATTTATACATATACACATATGTATACATGTTTTATATGTGTGTGTGTATACATATATATATATATAATTTTTATTTATTTTTGTTCACAGTATTTTTCTTCACAATATAAGTTCCTTGAGGACAGAGATTTTTTTCCTGTAAGTAAAGTAAATCAGCCCACTCCATTTTAGCTCTAATATCTTGACCAGTGAAAATAAATCCTAATCAATCAACCAATCAAAAGATCTTAGATTAGGTACAAAATAAGTCTTAAAACTAGAATGATTTGCATAAAATTTGAATCCAGATAAATTTGAACTTGACCATAGCCCAAGGATCATCTATAAGTTATTAAGCAGGTGAAAAAGAAGAAGAAATTCCAGAAACTGGAATTAAATCTGATAAAGAACTGCTTGGGAGAGGGAAGAAGAAAAGAAGCTTCAGCTTCAGTCTAGGTAAGGTCTCCCTTCCACTCCTCTCCATTATACCTCAGCTCTGACTCAACCTTCAACCTTCAAAAGGCCAAATAATATTGGATTGTGAATCTTCCAGTTGTTGCCCTACCATCAGATTTCCAGGACAACTGTGGCTCTCATTCTAAATAGTATCCTCAGATCATCTGGCAACAGTGTCTTTATTACTGAGAGGTAAGGATAGCTTGGAATTATAATTTCTTGAACATCCTCAAAATAGGAGAAATCACCATCATTATCTCTTTTGCCACATGTACTCTCCACGCTTACTATTAAGAGACTATGGCACACACTTTTAGAGGAATGTTAAAATAAACTGTTCTTATTGTACTACCTTAGTAAATAACCTTTTAAAAAAGCTACTTAAGACTAAATGAGCAAAATATTCTCAGCTAATAATCTTGGCAGGGGAATAAATCATGGAGGGACCAAGTCAATGACATTAGAATATCTCCCTGACCCCTTATGGATACTTCTGAGATAAGGATCAATTCATCTTTCAGAGTGGAAGTTGGAAAATTTCAGTGTAAATATTGGTTAGGCGTCCCCAGAACCTAGTAGAGTGCTTGATTTTTGATAATTGATACTTACTAAAACATGTTGAATGAATGAATGAATAAGTGAGTGAGTGAGCCATAGTGCAAAGTGCTTAGTGCAAGGAGGTGTAGATTTGGGGCAAGAAATTCTGAAATAGAAACTTATGATGTGCAGTAGAAATTCCTTGAGAGCAAAGAACTATTCGAGTTTTATCTCTTTATTTCTAGCACTCAGTTTGATGTGGGTGCTTAATAAATTATTTCTCCTTAGTAAGTCCATTTTAATTTATAATATATGAATTAATCTCCGCTTGTACAGCAGTAATTTATATTCAAATTGTACCACATATTGGGGCAATAGATTTGTCCAAAGTTACATTTTCTTTTTTATTTTTTTCTATGCTTACTCTCTTCATGCTCCCAGAGCACTTTCCATAATTTTAGTGTGTATCATTTGGAGCATTTTTCAGTTAATATTTGAGGAACAAATTCAGGTATCTTTATCTACATCTGATTTTTAGTTTGTATAGTTGGAAATTTTATAGATCAGGGCTACTTAAATTTGTTCTACTCACAACTCCTTTTCACCCAAGAAATTTTTGCTTGACTCAGGATATATAAGTATATAAAATAGGTACACAAATCAAACATCTACTGAAAATAAATCATAATTTCATGACCCCCACATTCAATTACAAGACCCCATATGGAGTTGGGACCTGCAGTTTAAAAAGCTAGGTTGTAGATGAGATTCTTGGATTTTTATGGGTGGGATCACCTCGCCTCTGAGGTTCTTTATGATTGCTGTGGTTCTGTCTTTTTTGTTCCTATATAGTTTGATATATATTATCTAATATATATAATATTACATCTATCAGTCATGAAAAATATTTTATTTACATAGTAATGAATTACCTACAAAAAAGGTACCAAAAACTTGAAAGTTGGCTTGAGAAAATGAAACTGATAAGATGTAGAAGGCCAGCAAGGTAATGGTGCCCCATGTAAAGTAATAGTTCTGTTCTCAGACCTTCACTGAACAAACCCCAAGCAGAAAAAGATAACCTTGTTCATTATCTAAATTTATCCCCAAATCAAACTAAACTTTAACTTCTAAGTTAAAAGGTCAAGTCTCACCTGCCATCTAGGGGAGGGGAGTTGGGGAAGAAGGGGATCATTTGGAACAGAAGGCTTTGCAAGGATCAATGTTGAAAAATTACTTATGCATATACTTTGTAAATAAAAAGTTTTAATAATAAAAAAGGTCAAGTCTCCTGAAAGAGACCAATTTTTTCTTCCGAATATTAAATGACTTTTAAGAAGAAATAAGAATAAAAAGTATTCATGGTATGTTTGTGAGAATTTGAAATAAATGCTCTTTTCCTGGGTTTGTTGCAATTAGGACATGCTTTCAGGGTATATGTGGCAAGTAAACCATAAGTTAGCACTGTGAAAGTATGTTTGTTTTTCCCTATAGCTATATACAGTTAGAAATTCTGACAAGGATATTGATCAAAAAGGTGCAGATTTTCTTTATCTGAAAAAATGTCAAAAATCAAAGGAGATATTTGTGGATCCTTAAAAAAAAAGAAACTTCCCAAAGGGGAATATTTTGAAGAATAAATGAAGGAAGTTGAAAGAGTTGCCTTAAAAATAATTTTTAAGGTAACAAAAATCTTTTGCCAATCCTTAGGAATACAATTTATTTACTTAAAAATATAAAATTATGATTCCCATGAAAATGGTAGATGATAGACAACCTATAGACACAAAGTCATAGCTCCTGAAATTATAGCAAAAAAAATTACATAGGGCATACCTATTTTTGAAAGTGACCTTTTGCCATTGTTTTCTGGCCAAAATTTTTTAGTTATTCAAAATAATACTTATATAGTTTACCCTAAAGAGCTCTTTTGGAGGAAAACACTTTGTAAAACTTGAGGTGCTATGAGAATATTAGTTGTTGTTTAATATTATTTTAAGCTGCTTATGAGGTTTCCAAACCACAAAGTAAATAAACTGACATATTCTTTGATGACAATTATTTTTCTTTGGTGGATTTTCATGACCTGCAATCTCTAAATAAATAGCCAAACTCACATAACACACTACTTAAGCAGCAGATGGGAGTTGTTGGCCCTTCTCTAATTTATAGAAAATTTAGACACAGGCCTCAAACTATATAGTGAATGGTAAAATTAATAATATATGTTTATAGGTCTAACTGTTAAAGCTTTGTGTGGCTGAAAATACCATAGTACTCTGAGTCAACAACACACTGAAGGTTCATTTTCCTTACAGCCTGGAGGTAACTAACACACATTTTCATTGTTTGCTGTTATTTTTATACAATAAAAACCATCATTTTGCCTCATTAAAGAGAAAGCGAAGTTCACTGTCTAGGGGCCTGCTGATCTTTCATACAGAACATCTTGTTTCCTTATCACTTAAACTAAACACACTCAGTAGAGTTGCAAGGTCTTTATGGAATTTATGTAGGAAGGTCCCCTATTGTTATTTCTAAGTATATTGTTCACAGTAGAGAAGCCTATAATTGACGCTACAAGAAAAAATTGTATTGTAATTTCTTATTTTTCAGTAACAGAAGTTGTTGGCAAATTAAAGAAAATGCTTCTGATAATATGATTTCTATTTGCAATTTCCTTAAAGAAAAGGAAATATTCCCCATTGTTCAAACATATTCATATATGCTTAATATACATACACATGTCTTTGTGATATAAATGAAAAGAAAAACAAACAATAAAATGTCTTTATTCTAATCCTTTCTGTTACACTTAATCTCAAACTAGAAATCTTTTATTAACATTTTCCTGA
This sequence comes from Sarcophilus harrisii, assembly GCF_902635505.1. NCBI lineage: Eukaryota > Metazoa > Chordata > Mammalia > Dasyuromorphia > Dasyuridae > Sarcophilus > Sarcophilus harrisii. Next base: position 145,021,907 of record NC_045428.1, on the reverse strand, counting down.
TATTCTGTTATACTTAATCTCAAACTGGAAATCTATTGTTATCATTTTCCTGATAAATACTCATTAAGCTGAAATATCCAAATAAGAATGTAAAATGGCTCTTCATTTATCCAGTATCATTCATGAAAGGCATAATCTTACAGAATGACTTAATTGTGAATAACTTTTGAAATAATTTAATCAACTCTTATCATTTTACACATGAGGAAACCGAGACCCAGTTGTTATTTAGTCATTTTTCAATAGGGAATGAGTCTTTGAGGTTTGAGATTTTCTTGGCAGAGACTGGAGTGGTTTGCTATTTCCTTTTCTACTTCATTTTACAGATGAGGAAACTGAGGTAAACAGGGTTAATTGATTTCCCCAGAGTCATATAGCTACTAATATTCCTGAAGCCAGATTTGAATTCAGGAAGATAAGTCTCTGGGTCTACAGGTGAGGCTGGTCTCTATCTTCTATGTCTCTTAACTGCCCTGAGGATCAATAAGGTACATTAACTTGTTCAAATTTCCCTTACCCTATTGCTTAAGCAGATTTTTCTGAGAGTTTTTGTTTTTGTTATTGTTTTACCACAGTTCCTCTTTTATTTTTTCCAAATAAGTAACATTTATAGACAAAAAAATCTCATTTTTATTTTGACTCTTTTTGATGAAACTGTCTCAAGCATATTATATATATCTTTTAAGGTATTGATAAACCTTGGGTATGCCAATTAATTTTTCTTAGCCCAGATTCTTCATTTTTAAAATGTAATTTGTATTAAATGCCTTCTGAATTCCCTTCCAGTGCTATATCTATGTTTCTGTGATCCTAAATAGGATAGACAATATATGTGAACATTTTATTTATAACAGGGGCTAATTATTATTAACATTCACATTGAACTGTGTTATAATAATGAACTTAGGAGCTACTGAGTACGAATATTTGCTCTAATAGTGACTGACCCTATCTGACTCTGCTAAAGGAATAGAAAATAGAAACACTCATATGTTTTTTGGTCTTATGTTTCTTTCCATTGTTGTCACTTCTATCAATGTATTCTGGGGGCTATAATTCTCATTTTGTTGAAAATCATCTAAATGCGAGAAAAATTTTTCTACTAAATAACATTATATAGACTTTATAAAACATCATTGCTCACAGGCTATTTTTCTTTTCCAGAATTCTGAAAAAAAAAAGACATAGGATGAAGATCTAGATGTAGATGTCCCAAGTATGCCATTTACAAACTATGACATTCAGAAAATCGACCTAACTATTTTTAGTTTCTTCACTTGCAAAATGGACAATATAATATTTGCTGTATCAACCTCATACTTATTAAGACTATTAAGGAGATTAAAGGTTCTGTCATTGTGAAAGCCACAGGAAATTATTGTTACTTTACTGAGATTTCAAAGAATCACACCTCTTGTTGAGTATTGTTTACTATAATTATAAACTAAACATTATCTTCATTTCTAAATTAATGAAATGAGTTGATTCTTGACTTATACTATAGTAAGTGGTTTGGGCCTGGGGAAAATCTGGATGTCTTTTCTGGGTAAAACTGAAGTTTGAAAATGAAAAATATTCATCTCTGTTGTTTAGCATGAGCTTAACTTAGAAGATGACAGAACAAAAATAAAGATCTAAAGAAAACAAAAACAAAACAAAAAAAACCCTCATAGACTTATGGAAATGACTTAAACATTAATAAGTATGACTTTCTGTTCTCCAAGTGCATCTCAAATTCTTAGCTTGGATATTCTCTGGAGTAGCTTAAAGCAACTGAAACATAATTTTTAGTTAGAAAGCAGCATGTTAGCATTGTATCTTAATAAATATTTTATTACAAAACTTCACTTAAAAGCAATGAGGACATTATCACAGTGCTAACAAGAACCACAATTCAAATATGATGAGCATGAAATAAAGAATTCAGGAAACTTTCCTGATTTCTAAAATAATAATCCAATAGCATGATTGCTATTAGAAATTCATAAATGGTTCTTCTTTATCATCATGTTATTAAAAAAAAAAAAACAGAACTGCTACTTTTTCTCAGTCCCTTTTCAAATCACTGCAATAATTTCCTACCTAATTCCCTTTCTAAAGAACCCTATTATAGCAAGTAGATTTAAGAAGAAAATGTGGACCAACTAATCAATTTCTATTTTGCTGCTACATTCATCAAGTATAATAGAGAACTCCCATTGAGAAAATACTCTCTACCAATTCAGAGCTTTGCATATTCTATAACTTAGTCTTAGAGAGGTTGAAAGGGTAAAGGACTTGCCCAGGATGGCAACCTGTATATATCAGAAACAGAGCCTGAACATAAGTCTTCCTGCTTCAAAGATCATCTCTTTTTCTTATATTCCAGTAATCTTTCTAAATAATGATTTTCATATTATCACTAAATGGCTCAACAGTTTATTGACTCTCAATTTCCTACAGAATGGAATTTCAAGATCTGGTAGTCAAGGTGTCAGAGAGTCTACCAAAGTTAGAATCTCCCCAACTAGACTATAAATATCAAAAACGAATTAACTGTGCTTCATACTTCTATATATTTCCTACTGTGACTTACAAATCATCGAGTTCTTAATAGATATTCAAAAATATTTATTAAATTATTAAAATTTAATGAAAGTATTTTGAAACTCTATTGTTCATGAAAGGAAATGGTTTAAATTGACATTTCTAAGACAAAATTCTTATCTACTACTAAGTTTCACTAGACATCTCTAAGACAAAATTCTTTTTATCTAGTATTAACAAGAAACTTCCATTGTAATCTCTACAATTGTTTTTTTTTTTTTTTTTTTTCCCTAATTTAGCTAGGTCTTTATTAATGAGAACAATGAATCACCAGAGTGGTCACATTATTTGAATTTCACACTGGGTTGAATTACATTGGGCTGGACTCAACTACCATATTGTATATAATTATAAATTCAAATGGTCTGGATTTCAAAATATGCAACCTCTTCAGGGAATTGATCATTTGTGCTCATTGGGAACTAGTTGTATATACTTTGTACTTTCCTCTATTCTTTAATTTATACTTTTCTTCCACCTGGATTTTCCTCCATTTTTAAAAAATCCTGCACATTTTTCAAGGATTACCTCAATTCCCATATATTCTGTGATGACTAGCCATAATATTTCATCTGGAAATTATCACTTCATCCCCTGAACTCCACTAGTATACATTTTCTGGATCAAATATCACACATATTTTCTATAGTTAAGGTATTTTATCATGTGTGTATAAATACACACACATATAAATATATATATATATGAAATATAATCTCTCCAACTAGACTATAAATATCAAGAATGAATTAACTATGTTTTATACTTCTATATATCTTCTACTGTGACTTACATAGCACTGAGATCTTAATAGACTTTCAAAAATATTTATTGATAGATTGAAGTATTTTTAAACTCTATTGTTCATGAAAGAAAATAGTTTAACTTGACATCTCTAAGACAAAATTCCTTTCATTTGAAGAATATGTGTCTACAAAAAGACAAAAGTATTAAGAATTTCTTAAACAATATCTGTTTTCTAATGAAAATTGCTCTATTTTACTGAGAAATATAAATTGTTATCCTATAATTCATATATAAGAATTTGTCAGGATCAATGATGATAGCGTCAGATAATTTCTAGTAAGGTAAAATGGCTTATTTGATATTTATAATAAATTTATATTTAAATGATTACTTTCTAATATTGGAATTCATCATTTTTTTAGTGTTATCATTATCTATCTGTTTCAAGTAAGAATAAGGAAACAGACAAAAAAAAAAAAAAAAAAGAGAAAGCCGAACTACTCAACTCCTATTCAGATATCATATTCTTTAGCAAGGAGAAAGTTCATTAAATAGGAAAAGGTAAAACAAATTATAACTCAGTATAGCTGAGGATATAGTAGGACAATATTCATCTACCACATGCTAAGGAAAAATAAAGATATGATATCAAAGTCACTATATATAGTTTTTGAAAACTCATGCCAAATATTAAAAGGACCAGATAACCAAAGGGAAAAAAAAGTCAATTCAATTCTTGAAAAGAGTGGAAACTACAAATCAATAAACTTGGTGGTGATTCTTTATACAGTTCTAGACCTAATATCATATAGATGATGTGTGGCTATTTAAAATAAAAAATTTGCTTGTCTCTTCAAATCCAAATTTATGATGTTCATTTTGTTGCCTTTTGATAGTACTGTATTAACAATACAGGATGACATAAATTAAGTACATTTTCAATTAAATAAAACATTAGGAAATTTTATCATAGAATCATATTATAAGATTGTAAGATATGGGCTTTATAAAAGATAGATAGACTCATAGTAGGTTGAACAATTGTACTCAAAGATTAATGGTTTATTCTAAACTTGGAATGTGGTATGGCTCTGTCTTAGACTCTACCCTAGTCAAAAGTTTTTATTAATACCTTGAAGTATTATAGAAGGCATATTTAACAAACATAGAAATTATATGTAGGTGAGAAAACTGGATAAAGAACTGGGTAAAAAAAAGTGGGTAAAGAACTAAGATTTAAAGTTATTTCAATAGGCAAAAAAGGTCATATTGAAGAAAATATAGGACATGTATGCACTTAGTATCCAAAAATCCATTGCACTAGCATAGGGCAAGAAGTAGTAAGTATCTGATTTGGAAACATTTGACGTGAAGAAGATCTAGGGATTTGGGTTGACAACAAACTTAATCTGGTCTAGGTATATGGCTGCTGAAACAACTAATATAATTTCAGACTGCATTGATAGAAATTCAATGGCCAGATCATAGAAAGTTCCAACTACCATATGGTAACCCTATGGTCCAGAAATACTAATGATTTGGCAAGTAATAAATCAAATGATTCGTTAGTCATAACTGAAAGAAAATATACATGGTGGGAAAACTGGTAGGAAATGTTGAAGAAACATCAAAACTGTTCACAAAAATTAATATATACTGGATAAATATTATGTACATGCTATACATATATAATATATGCATGTGGCGATGTAATATTGGTGACATAATATGGTTGTCATAATAGTAACAATTAGCTATAATAGTGACAATTAACTATTTTCAATTAAGGATGATAAATATGAAATTAAGCTGGATCTGTTTTTATATTTGATAATATTAAATAAAATTACAAAATATCAGACCTATCATCCTATACTTCTTTTCTCTTTTATGGCTAAACTCCTAAAAAGGTTGTCTATATTGATCATTTCCTTTCCTCTTTTTAAAACTTTTTACAATATGCCCTCTAAATTCAGAATTCAACTGAAACTGTTCTCTCCAAAGTTGTAGATGATCTCTCCCTCATGAAACCTACTGGCCTTTTCTCAATCCTTATCCTTTTGACCTTTATTCAGTCTTTGATAATTTTATCACCCTCTTCTTCTTGAAGAATCTCTTCTCACAAAATCTCAAATGGTTTACTACTAACCTGTCAAACTTCTCCTTTTTAGCTTCCTTTGCTGGATCTTCATTTAGTTCATGATCACTAAATATGGGTCCTCTAAAGGGTTTATCCTATTTCCTTATTTTTTTCCTTCTCTGTTATTTCTGATGATTCTCAGATGTAAGTACATCAACCTTAAATTATATCCTAGCCAACAATCTTTATATTTCTAGCTAACTATTGGACATCTTGAATTGGATATCCCATAGATAGCTTTAACTTAACATGTCCAAAAAGAACTCTTTATATTTTCCTGAAATCCCTCTCTTTTTAATTTTCTTATTTTATCAAAATTCCACTATGCTCTCAGTTCACCAGATTCTCATTATAAGTATTATACTTCTCATTCTCTCTCATCTCTCCTTTATTCAACTGACTGTCAAGTCCTATCAATTTTACCTTCATAGCATCTTTACTATATAACCCCTTCTCTCTTTTGACAGACACTCCCACCACCCTAGCATAGACCTTCATCACCTCATGCATGGATTATTGCAGCAGTCTGCTGCTCGGTCTGTCAAATTCATTTTCCAAAAATACAGGTCTGGCCATGTCACCTTTCTACTCAATAAGCTCTTATGCCTCCTTACACCTTTAGAATCAAATATTAAACTCTCTGGCCTTTCCTGTCTGGCCGCCTCCTGTCTTTCTAGTCTCCTTACATTTTATTTTCCACCATATATGTTCTATGATCCAATCACGCTGGACTCTGCTACTCCTCCCACAAAACACTTCATCTCAAGAGTCTGAGCATTTTCATTCATTGTCCTGGAATTCTTTCCTTCCTCATAAGCATACCCTGGCTTATCTAGCTTCCTTCAGATTGAGTCCTTCAGACTCAAATTATGCTTTCTACACAAAGTCTTTGCCATTTCTTTTTAATGCTACTCTCTGCTTTCTTTTGCTTATCTCAAAATTGACCTGCTACCTATATGTTGTCTACATATATTTGTTTGTACATTGTTCCCTGCAGTAGACTGAGTACTTTTTTGACTTTTCTTGTATTCCCAATGCTGAACACAACATACACATAGTACAATGCTAAATGATTATGGACACAATTACTGACAGATCACAATGAAGTATTGTGTTTATTTTGAGGACCTATCCTATACACATACACACAGAGACACACACACACATAAATAGTCTTTTATTTCCCAGCATATATATGTATATGTATATATGTGTATGTGTGTGTGTGTGTGTGTGTGTAATGTTTTGTTTTTCAGTGAGACACTTGTTTAGCGATCAAACAAAAAATTTCCCAAACATCAATTTATATATTTTCATCATTACAGCAGATTTGAAGCAGTAACTCAATAGTCACACTCCTGCTCTTCCTATACTGTGCATGATTGAAGATATGCTACCCCTCTCAAATTGTAAATAAAGCTATTGGACACTGAAAATGTTATTTAAAGTTAAAATTCATATAAGAACTGGCCAATGAAAAGGAGTTTTCAAGCAATTTGTCCTATTCACATTATGCATAATTTCAATATTAAGGAACCTATGTTTTAAGAGTGACATTTTTAGAAAATCGCAGAGCTAACAGTTTATGTAGTTGGGAATGATATAAGAATGGCTCAAGATACTTGGGAGGATTTGGAGAAAGAGAAGGGGGAACCAGAATACATAGAGAAATGCAACTCATTATAGGATTTATATTTTCCTTTTTTCTTATATGTACCTATAGCATCTATTACCTTGTTATGTACTTGATGAATAAATCCTATTTTCAGTGGGCAAGATTAGTAGTGAATAGTAGCAGAAAGGAAAATACTTTATAAATTACTTTTCACTCTGCTGATAGCTCACTCCTCCACAAAATATCATGGTCACTCCAAATAAATATTTTATCTCAACATCACAATCTCTCTTGGTTTACATTTCATTACTAGTGAAATGAATGAAATGGACTAAATGAGCTCTAAGGTACCTGGAAGCTCAATGACTCTCATTGTTTCTAAAAACCAAGCAAGCAAGAATTCTGATGAAATCAGTCTTGAATATAAGACTGGATTCATTCAACCATTCAATAAACCAGGAAAGCCAGAGTTTTAAACCTTGAATTTAATACAGAAACTCTCTTTAGACTTTGGGAGGGGGGGGTCTCTTTAATTTGTGAAAAGTTAATCTCACCTGCCCCACAGAGTAATGTCAGGATTAATGGACTTGTCTATAATGGTGCCCAAGTCCCTCCCTAGCAGTAAGTTAGGGACTCAGGCCATTAGCTGCAAATGGTGCTCCAGTGGCCTAAAAGAATTAATGCTTTTCCCGAAAGCCCCTAACTTACTGGGGGAGAATCTGGTTCAATGAGCTAATGAACTAATCAGTTAGAATCAGAAAATGTTAGGGCTGTGAGGGACCTTAGAGATCTTCTAGTTCAATCCCCTCATGCTACTGATGAGATAATTGTCAAATGTTCAAAGATGAAAAGCATTATTATTATGTACTTTGTTAAAATCCCAAGGATTAACAAAAGCATAGGGATAGGGACTAAATGGATTTGAAAAGCCTGTTAAGAATGAAACACAGCAGTACCTCTATCAACAAACCATTGACCAAGCTCTTCTGGGGAAGTGAGGAAATGAAACCTGCCAGAAGTTTAGTCGTCATTCATTTTATCCTGAATTCTTTGGAATAATAAAAACAGTTGGGAAGCTGGTTGGAATTAGCCATTTAAAAGTCCTTCAGATTTGAAAGCATTTCAATAAATAGATGTATTCAAATTAGTTGAAATTTATTCTGTTTCCAATCAAACAGCATTTACCATTTCTCTATGTCTCTACATGTTTGTCAGTCTGTCTCAATCATGCACATTTTTCTCAATTAAAATCTTGCTATTATCTCTCAGGGTATATAGTTACTTAGTGGGAGTTAGCAGAACATGAGACTCTTGTAGTTTCTACCAATTTTGAAAGGTTTTAAGCACCATTCTGGTGACATACTGTGTGTATATTATCAAAGAAGGAACCTAATTAAATTGAGAGACTCATTATCAGAGAGTTGACTGGATTAAAATCATCAAAATGGTACACTAGTTGTTCTCAGCACAATCTCTTTAGCATAATAATCTCTAAAGAAGGAAATATCAGATTTACAGTTAATAAAGCTTAAACAAGAGACAGAACTACCTAGCCTGCCAGGTGAAGAAATTTTAAGTAACCTCACAAGCTTGTGTTTCTGAGAATAGCTTTAATGATCACTTTTTCCACAACTGTGACTTACTCTAAATATAAATCTTGGAAGAGGTAGGAAAGACTGATTTGTCTCATCCATAAAAAAAAAAAAAAAAAAAAATGAGTGCAAGTATGAGGAGAGGGGGTGAGCTCACTAGAACTGAAGGGTCTTCTTTGTCCAAGTGGAAGAAATTATAAGCTTAATTGAGAACAAGCCTCTCCTCAGTGAAGTTTACTCTGCTAAAGACAAAACTGGGCTTATCTAGCCCCAATTCCAGAATTCTGAGGATGTTTATTCTTTGATTTCTGTGGAAGAATAAATGTATACATCATAGCAATGAAGAAGCAAAATAGAGATACATCACTGAGAATACAAGGAAAGACAAAAAATTCTAATAGTGAATGTCTCTAATCCTTGTTCATTATCAGATAATCCAGCTGGGATACTCAGGAAGACAGAAGAGAAAATGAGTAAAGATCTTTTAAAGTCCATGATATATTGAATAATATTATTTAAAATTATGAAAGATAACAAAAAAATCCTCAATTAAAAAAAGGAATTATGCAGATTGTTCAGAGAATAGTAATAAGAATCTTAAAAAAAGGATAATTTAATTAGAATTCAAAATTTCAGAAGTAGAAGAATACTCAGTAGAAATAAATCAAAACACAACACATTTGAAAGAATATGTGAATTTTTCAACCTATAGCCACTGAACTCAGAGATAGACTATATAAAAATCTGTGTCCCAGAAAAACATAGATGCAGAAATGAAAGAAGTGAAAGAAAAATACAAGAAATTTCCTAGAACTTTTAAAAATAACTGAGAAAAAAGATTTTCACTTCCATTGATTACCATCAGCAAAAACCTGCTTTGAAATACCAACATGGAAGTGGTTAGATTTCAGCTCTAAATAATGAATTGTGAAAGCAGCCAGAAAAAACGGATTTCAAATGCAAATACATTCATTCAAATGGATTAAGATTATTTTTCACAAATAAAACAATTAAAAAAAAACCATTAGATTGAAATAATCCAAAAAGGGGAAGGATTCCCCCAAGAGCCGAAAGAGTCTTCTCTTGGAATGCCTTTCCCTACACCCACCAAATGGGACTTCCAAAGTCAGGTCCTTAGGTTTCAATGAAAAAGGTAGACCTATCTAAAACAAAAGATAAGTACTGAATATATTATCCCCTTCTAAAAAGGGGATGGGATGGATGGGGAAGATCAGAAGAACATTTGACTCACAAATATTGTGAACAAGAGGGAAGAAATATGAATGTATACACTAATCCAGGAAAGATTAAGCAATGAAATCAGTTCTTACATATTTTTAGGCTTTTTTCATTATACAGAAGTTGGACTCAGGTGTAAAAGAAATCACAAGAAAAGATCATTAAGACATAGAAAGGATATTGGGTTTTCAAGGTTTTAGGCACTCTTAAAAAGAGGAAAGAAAAAATAAAGGGAAGGAATTATATTAATATCATATGGGATAAGTCTCTTGACCCTCTAAAAGGGAATTAATTAAATTTTTTTTTTTTTTTTTAGGAGACAACACAGTGGGAAACCTTTGGAGTTGGGGGAGTTGAGCTAGAGATGTATTCCCAAACTACCTAATAGTGAGCAGAATAAAGCTAGCAATTTCTTAAATTTCTTGCCAAACTTGAGAGTCTATTAAAAAACTAGAGAAAATCAGTGGAAGGTTAGGATTGTGTTTGGGGAGGTAGAATGGATGGCCCCTTTTGTCAAAAAGGAGAAATGTTCTTACCATGAGAAATTAGGCATAAATGTAAGAGACAAAAACCTTGGAGTGGATTTTATTTGGGGAAATAGGAAACTTAGGATGTCATATTCAGTAAGCAGAAGATGTCTTACTCAAGACTTCCTTCTACCCCATTCAGAGATAATCTGCAACTAGACTAGTTAGCAGGGGTGGGACCGGGAAATGAGGGAAGGGAAGAAAGACAAATAGATTTATAGACAGGCTATAAATATCATCAGCTCTATGAAAGGTAAGAGGTAGGAACATATCTCATGACCTAAAATACAAAGTGACACCACACTTTCTTGTTTCCTTCATGAATTGATAAAGTAAGGTACAGGAGAAAAAGATTCTACCAAAAATAAGTAACAAATAGAAAAATAAATACTGTCATCAAGGCAAATAAATAAATAAAACAGAGACTCAGCGACCAGGTAATGAACTTTTCTAGCTAGAGAAATTTAAGAACTAATTTTATTAAGAGACAGAAGGCATATGAGTGATCTCCAGCAGTGGAAAGGGTGCAATATTAATGAATCAACATATTTTGGAAGTATTGACTGTTTTAGAGTGACTCAAGAGAAAATCTCTGGAAAATTTTGAGAATTTGGGAGAAGTCTGAGAATTGAGCAAGATCAAAGGCAATTATAATGTCAGATTCAGAGGAGGAAAAAGAACTATATTTTTATGCCTACAAGCCATAGAGAGGAGCTATATATTACTACATGCATGGGAATATGATTTAAGACACATTATCACTGATTTGCCGTATAGTGAGATACATGATAATATAATTTTATTGAGGTTTTCTGAGAAATTATTAATTTTAAAGCTTTGTGAAGAAATATGAGAGCATTTCTATAAAGGGAAAGAGATGTAAGAAGAGAAGACAGGAATATCCAGGAGGATTTGGGCAAGTTGTAATAAGGGCAAGTTGTTGAAAGGTGTATAGTTTGTGGCTCAAGCAACTTATTTTTAAGGGTAAAGTTTTAAAATTTCATGAGACCAAGGTTGGGTTCAGAAAGTATGCATTATCTGGGCACATCAGTGTATTTTTTCCAGAATTGGAAATCCTACAGAGCAGGGAAAGACCAAACAGTAGATAATTAAGCATTTGTGGTAGAGCAGAGAGCATGTTTTATTTAAGGATCTCACCAACACAGAAGCTAATGAGAATACTGGAAGTGTGACTAGCCAAAGCCCTGAAGTTCTTCCTCTAAAAGTGAAATTTTGGTTAAAAGTAAAAGGTGTTTTTCATTAGCCATATGTCAGCAAAATAATTGAATGCCTTCTTTTAAGTCCTATTGATTATGAATGTTTGCTTGGGGAAAAGGGTCACAACTTAGCCTCAAACCTATTTACTCCAAAAACAATGAAGAGTCCATTTATCTCTTAAAGGCAAATCAACTAGCTATTTAAATGAAAGTATTCACATACACATACAAACACTCAACAAATGTGTAGATATGCATATACACACACTCACATAAATAGGTACATATATATATATATATATATATATATATACATATACATGCAAATGCATATAAAGCAGAGTAAAACAATTATGCAGCATACAAAATGAAAAGAAAAATAAGACTTTTGGGAGACAACAAAGTCATTACCTTTGTTAGTAGAAAGATTACAATCCTATTATATTCTGAACTAACCAGATTACATCTAAAATACTATGTTTTATTCAATGGCACATACATACACTAATACGAACATTTGCAAACTACAGCATGTCTAGAAGAGAAGTTTAATTAATGAAATTTTAAAAATGAATCCCTAATAAGGGTCTAGCCCAAGAGGTGCTACAATAAGGCCCCAGGATATTTCATAATATATCATTGCTTGTTTTATTATTGGGAATTTACCAGAATTTCTACTTCCTAAATATAAGCAACAATCCAGCCTTTCTTCCTTCAAAATCTACTCATTAAACAGAAACCAGAAAAAGGCAATAAATTTAGAATCATAAGACATAGCTTCTAGTCTTGTTCTAACTTTAATTGAATTACATTAGCATAATCCTCCTTGTTTACCTATTAAGGTTTGCATTTTTAATATATTTTTTAAAATTTCTTTTTTTAATATTCTAAATTAGTATTGATTAGAAAAATGCAAATTAAGACAAATCTGAGTACTACATCACATCTCTCTGGTTGGCTAAAATGACAGGAAAAGATAATGATAAATGTTGGAGGAGATGTGGGAAAACAGGGACACTAATATATTGTTGGTGGGGTTATGAACTGATCCAACCATTCTGGAGAGCAATTTGGAACTATACTTTGATACAGCAGTGGCTCTATTGGGCCTGTATCCCAGGTATTATGAAAAAGAGAGAGAGAGAGAGAAAGACCCCTATGTGCAAAAATGTTTGTAGCAGTTTTTTTTTGCAGTAACAAAGAAAAGGCTTCAGGTATCCACTATCAAATTATTTCTATATTATAGAAAAAGTCTTTAAGACTAAAATAGACAAAGCATATGTTCTACTTATAAATTATATCACAAGGAACATTTGAGATATTTTAGGACAGAAATTGGACTACTGAATCAATATTACGTTTCAGAAGGGGAACTTCCTTTAAGATTTATGGAGACTCCAATGAAAGAAAAATAATTTCTGTTGAATAGATTCACACATATATCTTATACAAGTTAATGATGACTGCTGACCACTATGCTCTTAGCTGACTATCAGGAGGGAAAAATAAGAGGAAAAGGGTAGTTTAAATTTAATCAACAGGCATACCAAATTCAGAGTTTCTCCAATGGTTTTGAAGAAGATGAATTTTGGGGTCAGCCATGAAAGATTATAGTGTTTCTTGTTATTCAAGAGAGTAGGCCAACTAAACAGCTTTTCCAAGAAAGTAACTTGTAAGATTTAGTAGATTGTTTTTCTACTTGAAAAATAAATTAAATATAATCTGAATTTCTTAATCCAGAAGGAAAGAGGTTTAAGGAAATGTCCTATGTGCTTTAGCTTTTTAGATGGTGTATCTTAGACAGATAGATGACACAACCTAAGAAACAAAAATCTGAAGAGAAGAAGAAAGGTGGGTGTTGGGTTAAGGAACTAGTGAGCAGAAAGGAAAATAAATCAAGAACTTGTAATTTCATTGATGTGGTAACCCTCTTTACTGACATGACTATTACACACTGTCTTATAGAGTTTCCTGTTTGTCAAAAAAGTTGTGACTTGCCTAAGGTTACATAGTTAGTAAGTTTCAGAGGCAGATTGAACTAAAATCTTTCTGACTTCAAGTCAAGAATGCTGTCTACTATGCCATTCTGTCCATTGAAGAAAAATAAAGATAAGAAACATCAATTTTTACTATATATTATAAATCTAGAATTGAAGAGGTAATAACAATGATAACAAATGCTTATAGTTAAAAGCAAGTCTGTTACCAAACCCTAATGCAGAAATGCAAAGTTTTGGTTATTTGCTTCCTAATGCAGATTATATAGGTATAGAAATAGAGACTTGTCATAGGTAACTGAATGGGGTCCTGTCCTCTTTCAGTATCTATCTGAGGAGTGATGGAGAAAGAGTCAGGAATTAAAAATACACTGACCACTGTCCAATTCTATCCTAGAATGTACAGAAAAAAGTAGTATTGGAGTCAGGAAATCTGGATCATAATCCCTTATGTACTAGTCATATGATTATAAACAAACCTCTTAAACTATTAGACATCTTTTTTTTTTCTCCTAGAAAAAGAGGCTAACATTATCTTTGTCACAGAGTTGTGAAGATAGTGTCTTGTAAAATTTTAAGCCTCTTAATTATAATAAAATATCATATTTGTAATTACTACTATTTTTTGTTGATGATATGATCATGGAACAATAGATAGAAAGACTTTTACCATTGTAAAGTGGTAAAGAACCACTTTACAAACAATGGTTAGCTTGAAAAAGGAAAGACTTACAGATGGAATGATCATTCTTTTCTGATATCTGTCATATAACTGAACAATTCCTCAGCCTGTGTAACTGTAGGAAGCAGAATCAAGACAAATGATTAGGTGTGCAAGGAGGCAATTTGGGGCTCAATAGGAGGAAGGGACTTTCCAGTAAGGAGAGCGATTTATATTGTTCCTCTTACACACATCAGGATAGAAGTAACAGTGGTAACCACCGCAGCTTGGGATGGAGGACTTTCTATGATTCAATTTAAAAGAAAGGCTAAGGCTGAAAATTTCCCCGGCAGAGTAGGGTCAGAAAGAAAGGAGTTGTACAAAGCTGGGGTTGCAATAAATATATAGAAAATGAGATGAGACAATAGATATAAGGAAAAGGAAACATAGCTAGCAGAAAGAGAGGGTCTTTTCTCAGTCATAAGCAAGAGTTGCTAGGAGAATCAAATTAAATAACATGAGCAAGGCAATGTCATGTGCCTGAAAGTCAAGTTAAAAGGTTCAATCCTGAGAAAAGATCCACGAAATGAGATAAAAGATCAAGTATTCATACGACTATGTATCAGTCATAGCATAATTTTTAGTTCCAAATAGTCTTAGTTTTGACTTTTTATGAATTAGCTACAGCTAGAGAGCTTTAGTGATATGTTTTGTGATCATTGAAAAAGAGAGAAAACATAGTCTTCATTTGGATTCAAAATTATTAACTTCTTTTAAATCCATAAGGCTAAGGGATGCTTCCCTTAAACCACCATTCTCCTCTGCTCCTCTGTTCTAGAAAACTAGGTGTGTAGTGACCCATTGAGTTATTGCTTTATTGCCATATAAGTCAAAAGAAATAACAATATGCTTCACTTTTAAAATTTCATTTGTGTTGGAAATTTTGCCAAGACCTGTTTGTTGCTGTCAAGTGGAAAAAGAAAATATGATGAAGCTTGAAATGTTTAGATGCAAAGTTTCTCTTTTCTCATTCAAATAAATACCTGCAACAAATCAAATAGAAAGATTTCATTGATGAATGACCATTTTGCTCAAACTAAAAGCTCAAGAAATGGTAGCTATACGGGAGTAATGGGGAACACTGCTTGAAAGATGTGTATGCTAATTATTCTTAAACATCCCAAAGAGATTGCTCCTGTGATTTATTAACAATAATAAGAAAAGTAGTGATTTTAAACATAACAATATTTAACTTTCATTATCTTCTTTCCTTCTAAGGAATTCAATATCTTTCCTAGAAAAAGAATAGAGATGTGGATGGATCTTTTGCCTATTTTAGTGGATCTTGGTTTTTCTAAGTTATACTATAGCATTATGGAGTAATTATTCTTGCTCTTTGTTGAAGGTCAATAAGCAACATTCTTACTGCCATTGACACAGGTGTAAGTTAAACATATTTTCTTCTTAATGGGAATTGATCTAAAATCAAATGGCTTTCTTTCTATTTGAAACTCATTTCAGGTTTCCTGGGAACTCATCCAGAAATATTTAGATACTTCAAAGGATGTCATTGGAGTGCAGATCACAATCTTTCCATACCTTCTCATCTTATACAATTCTTATCCTATATATTGTCTTTTCAAAGATTCAACATAGAAGCTGTACAGAGGATGGAATTCTGGGCCTAGTATTAGGAAAAGATGGGTTCCAATCTAAATCCAGAAAATTACTAGCTGCATTGTCTTAGGCAAGTAATTTTGCCTTTGTTTCCCTCAGTTTCCTCACTTATAAAATAGGGATAACAGTTATTACTGTTACCAATTCAAAGTTCTCTAGGTTTTCCTTTAGGTCTTTTATTATATTATGAATAATTATCTAACATTCAGGATACAATCTGATAGACCTTATTTCTATTATGTGACCAGCAACACTTTTTTTCCTGATCCTGTATGATTTTAATGTCCCTTATGCCACATCTCATATACAAATCAGATGGTAATAGACCAGAGACTACTACAATTTGATAGTGGATATTTTCATTTTCCCTTAGGTTAAGGGATCAACAATTCTACTTATTCTGGAATTAAAATTACCTGTGATTTGTAACCCAATAGTATCACAAGGAAAACAATAGTACTAAAGCAAAAGACTAACATGTCAGGGAAGAGCTAGAAATAATTTGAGAACATAAACTTTACTATTTAAGTATTAGTAACTTGAAGAAGATGTGATATCAGCAAATGACATCACACAAATACTCCCAGTCAGATAACAAGGCCAATTTCAATATACTTTTTCCAGATTAGTCAAATCCTATAGTTATGTTATTAACCAATTAAAAAGTGGAAGTTGAGATGTGAGAATATAAAATAGGGAGCATTTGAGAACTGATAAAGGGTAGTGGTATTGAGACAATTACTGGAGCATGTTGATATAGAAAGATCTTTCAGGAGAAAAATAATGTCTGAAGCAAGATAAATATGGCCTTGATAACACAAAATGGGATTTTTATGTGATATTTAGGAGAAAATATATCTATAGGTTTTTCCAAAAGTCTAAATAACAAACTGATCAGTTGGAATAGACATAGCTACAATACATATTATACTTCCTCCTGTAGGGAAAATTCTTGAAAGAAACTTAATATTCATGACTGATTTTCTCTGTATTGTCAGTTAACTGGAACCCAAATACACAGCTGGTTTGAAAGCCCATCTTCACTTCATGTTACATCTGATGACCTTGTACATCAAATCAAAAACTGTGAAGACAACACAATACATTTTATCATTTTTTCTTTCTTTTTTTTTTTAAAGCAGTGAACATAGTGACTATATATTTCTATACTGATGTTTAATTTTTTCAGAACTTTTCCATTTCCAGTATTAAAAATTAAGAACAGAGTTTAATTTGGCAACTCTGAAAAGAATGGGGGAAAGGCATATGCAACTAAGTGATTATATCAATAATGACTTATTTATATGGCATTATAATCATTAATCCATATACTTCATATAAGTCACTATAATCAATGGATTTGGTTAAATTTGGATTGCTGTTTTTCAAGGATACTGCAGATACAATTCATGCTCTGGGTGAAGGGCAAGAACTAGACAACCTTAAAATTAATTGAATTTAAAAAAACATTTACTAAAATGCTTATGTCCAAGACAAAAAGAAAAAGAGAGCTTGCTTTTTCTCAAATAGCTTATGTTCTACTGGAGTATAGACTGGGATACTATATTTGCATAGTAATTTGAGGAGGGAGGAAATACTAACAACTGAAGGTGTCAGCTAAGCTTCACAGATGAGTTGGCACCTGAGCTGAACCTTAAAGGAAGACACTTCTTAAAGGCAGAGATATGGGAGGGGGAATGTTATCTATGCAGAGGGTAGTGGTAGGGGAGTAGATTTGGCCTATGAAAATATAAGAAGGAATGAGATGTTTTTTCACTTTCACCTTATAGTCCAGTTTGGTGGTGATACAGAGTCTGTGAAGGGAAATAATTTGGAATCAAACTGGAAAGGAAAACAGGAGCCAGGTTATCTATGGTCTGGAATATATTTGATCCTAAAGACCACTAAAATTTTATGGTTTTGTCTAAAGGAGTCAATAAAAGTTTTGGCCAGGCATAGTAGTGTCATGGTCAGATTTGTGTATTGGAAATTGTATGGAATATGGATTGACGAGTGAATAGACTGGAGCCAGAGAGATAAATTAGGGGTCTATCACAATAGTCTAGGCTAGGGGCAATAAAGACTCATTTAGACAGTATCTGAGACTGGAGAAAGGGAAAAAATAATTTTTATGATTCAATAAAAAGTGAACTTTTACTTATAGAACATTTGGTGATACTTAGAGATTTCTGTTGGTGTCTAAAAATTATCAACTTTCTCCAAAATATAAACTATCCCTGAAATGACTGCTGTAAAGAAATGTATATTATGTATCATGCTTGTGATGTGTTACACTGTTACTGTCTTGAAAACAGAAACTATCTTTTAAATTATACATTTATTTCACATAGTAACATGCATAGGTGAATTCATTAAAAGTGCAAAAGTGACCTAATGATTCACTGCTGTTCTAATTTCATATTCAAGTTATATCCGAAGTTTTGCTTTTTCATTTGGGAACAGTGCTTAGCAAAAAAAGGACCAACAATTGTCCTGAGTGAACTTCTTTTTCTGAATGTTCTATAGGCTAATTGTAGCCTGGAGCCTTGTGACACTGTTACCCTTCCATAATCATAATAGGAAGATCATGTGACATGTTGCCATCTGCTGAATAAATAGAAGTCAAGATGTAGGGATGATTTCATTCTTTGTATTTATTTCCCCAACATAGTGCTGGGTATATTGTGGGCACTTAATAAATGTTTGTTGACTATCAATTGGATGATTTAAAAAAACTTTAAATCTCTATAACCAAAAGAAAATTAGGAGCACAGTAGCCATTCCCCTTTCTGTTCATCTGTCATTGGCTATCGTACAACAGAAAAAAAAATATTTGGATTACAAAGACAAAATAGAAATGAATTGTGTTATCATCTTTTAACAATGTTTTATGAGAGAGATAATTCTCAGAGACAAGCCTCACAAGGGATTACTTGAAACAACTACACCAGTCCCTGAACACCCCAATAGAAATAAATTCTGAAGATGCTAGCCTTCTTAGAATGAATTGCATGAATTCAGATTTATGTAGTTCTTGCTATTGTCCCAACAATTCTGCTTGCTGAGGTGTAGAGCAGATTGTAAAGAGCTCTCTGATGACAGAGTATATTGTGATCTTATGGTATAGGGGATTTAATTATATGCCAGATATGTGCTGTTGTAATGAGAGTTATGGAAAGCAAACAATAAATAAAAAAATAAAAAACAAAAAAGACCTGGGGCTTGCAACTTGTTGGCTCCAAGGCCAGAAGGAAGCACGAGGAGAAAAGACAGTAAATCCCCTTTTAATTTAATGGAATGAAAGGAAATATCATGTTACCATTAGCAGCCCACAATTCACTGACTTTGTGCCTCTAATAACAGTGGGGGGTGTTCCATATTTCACAGACGATTGCTGCTTATCCTCTGCCTTCCAACCATCAGCCCTTGTCACCATCACATTCATCAGTTTAATACCTTTGCTAATTTTGTGCCAGAATAATGTTTTTGTTTACATAAATCCAACCTCAGTGGTAAGAAACAAATACCCTAGAGTTTCCAGTGTGGTGCTATTAATGGAAGTTGGAATGGTGAGGAGAGCCCATCCAGTAGGAAATTACAAGGCTCTCCTATTGCCTGTGTCAGTCCTTACTGTCAGTAAGTGGTGATTAACACCCTGCTGGGTGCAGCTGTACTTTTCTATATAGTCTCTCTAAGTAGGAAGATGTGGTGAGAGCACCTCATTACTACGTCTTTTAGTCAGTAATGCAAAGAATAATGTGAAATAAATCCTTTCAACTAAAGGTCAGTGACTACCAAGGTATGTCGGATACAGGACAAGCTCACGACTCTCCTTTGATCATATTGCAAGACTAAGCAATTTGTTTCATTTCCCTTTGACATTTCACCCTGGCTCAGTTCAGCACAGGCAAAGCAGTGTGGAGCGACAGCCACTCTTGGTCATCCCACCAAATTGATGTCATACCCAGAGTGAAGGGAAGTGTGCTGATTAGAGAAGGATTGATGACTCCAAATGTTTCCCAGGTATAGACCATCTGGGCAGGTGTCTCTTAACTAAGATTAATAAACATATGTCACCAGAAGTTTCTCATTATGAAAGACATTATAATGGAGAAGCACAATCTCCTATTCAAATTGCCAGCCTGCCACAGTTCCAGATAAATACAAGCACTGCCAGCTCAGAATGGAATGCCTCCCCCTCACTGCACTGAAGATACAAGAAAAATGTTCCTGCTTCCTTCTTTTAAAAATGAACATGTCCCTTAGGCTCCTCCAATCAGGCCAAAATCCAGTATAGTAAAGTATCTCTCTCTCTCTCTCAATTGGCAATGTTAGTAATTAACTTCCCTATTCTGGATGCTGGTTTAGGACTCAGTGTCTCTCTCTCTCTCTCCAGCTCCTTGGCCACCTACAAGTACTAAATGGCCCTCTTAGTTCATTGCCAGGTTTCAACTTGAGAGGTGGGCTGCTACCTTCTCCTGGCTCTTCAGTTGGAATCTGGCAGCAGAGGAAGACTACAGATGATTTGTAACAAACTTGAGTTCTCTTAGGAAGTCAAAGAACCCTGGCAAGCAATAAACAACTGGAAGAACACCAGAGAATGGCCATTTGGATTCCAAATACAAGGCAAAACAGATTGTCATCCTCCAGCATAAATAGTTGAGTTTCCATCATCCAGGATTGACATCTTGCAGTGAAGTTATCCATTTCAACTTTACTACCAATGTAGGCTATTTTTCTGAAAAGAGATTGCCTAATCATCTCTAGGTCACAAAAGAAAATTTTAATAGTTTGCCATTGACTTGAACTTGAAGAAAAACAATAATTTATTTCATATTTAATCTAAATTATGCAAAAATTACACATCTACATCCACTAACACAGTCTATTGGAAAGACACTGCATTTGGAGACCTGGTTTTGAATACTGCTTTACCTGTATAATCTTGAGTAAAACATAATGGGTCAGAGTCTCAGTTTTCCTTTTCTCTAAAATGGAATGTTTGAACCTTTTGACCTGTAAGTTCCATTCAAGCTCTCAATCTATGATGTGATGACCTGCATTCATGAATTGAGATGCAAGGAATAAGATCTCTCTCTCTCTCTCTCTCTCTCTCTCTCTCTCTCTCTCTCTCTCTCTCATCTCTCTTTCTCATTGCCTCTTTGTCTTTTTCTGTAGCTCCCTCTCCCCCTCTCTTTGTGTCTGTCTCTCTGTCTCTGTTTCTGACACACATACACACACACATACATACACAAAAATACACATTGTTGGTAAAAAGTAGCCTAACCTTTAATATAGATACCCACAAAGACCCACAAGATGTTAAAATCATTTACCACTGCCACAATATCAAATGTATAAATTACCAGACATTTAGACTATAGTAGAGAATAAGAATTTTCCAATTACATACCAAGATAAATTCAAGACAAAGGAAAAGGGAGGATGAATGTTGAGTTGCAAAAGCAGACACAGCTATCAAGATAACAATTGTTTATAATACCAAAAGGAATCTCACTTCTTGTTTATTCTAGGTTACTTATCACCCACTTATCCAGTCCTTAGTATGGTCCCTTGTAACAGAAGGTGCTCAATAAATGCCTGATATTCATTAAATGTCAAGCCCTCTTATTCAATGATGAACTATATAATGAACTATTACAAAAAAAAGATGCAACAAGCAAAGCATAAAGTTGCTAAGTCCTTCTTAGATGTTTCCAAAACTTGCTCTAAACTTATTTTCTTTTATTGCCTTTTTTTTCAGACAGAATGACCTTGGATTAGCTCAAGGTCACACATAACAAGCACAAGGTAACAAACATAAGGAATGTGATTTGATCCAAAACTGGTATTCTTTCCACTATGCTTGTGTTTTACAAAGCCAAGCTTATTTAAAATTTGACATTCCAGAGTCCCCCGAGGGCCATTCAATATTCTATTTATGATGCTAGAATTTCCACAGTGGGGCAAGGTTGTCCAAGAACTTTTTTTCTTGAGGTTGTCTTATTTTCGCTCTTGCTTATAAGAATTGTAAATTATTTTGATGTGTTCTTCAATAATAGGTATTATTATAGGTATTATTGAGATAGTGGGTTTATCTTTTTTGGGGGGTGTTAAACAGTTGAATATATTGAATATAGCAAAGTTGGTATGTTAAAATGAGAATTCCTTTTTTTGTGTGCATTGGAGAGGATGACCATTAATATTTTTCTAACTATTCAATAAATAGTAATAACTAGCATTTATATAGTGCTCTGGGGAAGTTATGTGGCACTTTGGGTAGAGTTCCAGGCCTGAAATCAAGAAGACTTTTCCTCCTTAGTTCAAATTTGACTTCAGACATTTACTGGTTATGTGACTCTGAGCAAATCACTTCACTCTGTTTGCCTCAGTTTCCTCATTTATAATATACTCAGAGAGGAAAAAATCCAGTATCTTTGCTGAGAAAACTCAAAGTAGGGTCATGAATGAAACTACTGAACAGCAACAAAATATAGTGCTTTAATGTGGCCAGAGCATTTTACAAATATATTTCATATTTACCTCACTATAACCCTGGGAGATACATGCTATTATTATCTCTACTTTACAAATGAGTAAATTGAGGTAGAACAAAGTTAAATGATTTGTCCTGGATCAAACAGTTATTAAGTGACTAATTTCAAATTTGAAATCAGAATTTGCTAACTCCAGGCCTATTACTCATGTCCTATGCCACCTACTTGTTAATGCAAAATTCTATGATTCTGCAATAAATACTATTTTAATATCAGGAGTTATATGAGAAGGCAGTTCTCATGGCTCATTGTAATAGTACTTTGATTACAATGAATTCAGTAAACCTAAAAATTCTTCAATTCAGATTTGCCAGGTTGGTTCCAAGAGTAGTTAATTCGGAGACTTTCTTATTACTTGGAAATAAAATCAGATACTAAAGTTTATCTGATCAAACAAAAATTATTCTAATTAAGAAAGAAGTTGCTTTCATATGATTATCTATAAATATGACTTCTTAGTTTTTATCTGGATAGTAAGTTTGAATATTAAAATGTAATAATATAAAGGTATGTCTTTAATTGACACTAGATTGGAACTCTATAAAGGTAGTATCTCTCATTTATCTTTACACCAAACCTCCTAGGTTTTATATATTAATCAGGGTTGATTGTTGAATGAATAAATATGGATTTAAAAGTCCTTACTGGCAACATGCTAAAGACCACAAAATATATTTGATTCCCTCTAAGTGTGTAGTGTGTAGTATGTGTGTGTGAGTGTGGGTGTTTGCATGCATAGTATAGTGTTGGGGAGAGGGAAGTCTGTATACATGTCTAGCTTCTTATAAATATTTCTATCTCTTTTTGTCTATTACTCTTCTATCTTACTTTATTTCTTTCTCTGCATTTTTATCTCCCTCACTTAATTGAGCACAAGTTATATGGAGGCACATATGAATATAATTGGTTTTATATATGGTAAATGGAATTTTATGCCATTCTCAATTTTGAAAGCAGATAAGTAGAATATATTTCCTTTCTCTCAAAGATGAATTATTCCCCCTTATCCAGTGAGTATTTTTGCTTGCATGTATTTGCAAGTGGGTCAATAGCTCTTTTAAGGGAAACAAAAAAGCCCCCAAAACAAAATACTTATTTTGCTTTATCTCCTCTAAGTCTTCTGGGGTGGGGGATGAGAAGGCATGAATACCAAGGAAGGATTAAGAAGAACTGTGTATTATAGAGAACAGTGGGCTAGTAGGTAGAGGACCTGATTTAAATTCTTTTCTGTTTCTCATTATCTATGTAATTTTGGGCAAAATATTTCTCCTCTCTGGGCTGGCTCAGTTTCCTTATCTGTAAAAAAGAAGCTGTTATATTAGATAACTTCTTAGCTCTCTTTAGCCCTAAATATTAAAATCTACTTTAAAACATAATATAAAATCTGTTCAAAAGAAATAAGTTACCAGATACAAATTCTCTGGAAAACCATCAAGGTTATATATTCTACAGCTCAGATTCTGGGATGTGTGAACTTGATGGCCTCCCTGTCCCTTATAACAGATAGTCTTTCTTTATGTCTCTTTTTTCTTTATCAACTCTCAACTTCTTGAATAGCTTATTTCCTGTCAATCCAAGAGAGTGTTCTAAATCAAGCATCAATATACAAATAAAGTATATCTGAAATGCTAGTCCCAGGAGAGAGTTTGCCTGTAGGTCTGGGATATATGTGCAACCACAGTCAATTAAAAGTGTGTGGTATACTGGCCCAGACTCAACTATGTGCTTTTAGTTCCAATTGTCTTTATTTGGAATGCACTAAAAAGTGATTCAATACATAAAAGGAACATAATGGGAGGAGAAAGGGGAGCCAAGAGAAAAAAGGTTCAGGAAGGGAATAAGTCAAGCCAGGAAGGTACTAGAAATAGACAAGTTTCTGTCAGAGTCTGAGGAGGCTGGAACAAATTTTATCATTTGGTCAGGAGGCTTTGAACTACAATGAAAAAGGTTGATTTAAGTAGCCACAGGGAAAGAAATAATAATAAGAGGTAGAGTTTTAGGGTGAATACATAGGCTCCTAGAGGAACAAAATGGATCTTGATGGCCATCTTTTTCAACAGCTTCACTTTACAAATGGGGAAATTGAAGATTATAAAGGATAAGTGACTTGCTCAGCATCACATGGCTAGTAAGTGTCAGGAAAGTCAAGTCTCTTTGATGAGAAGTCCAATATTCTATCCAGTATGCTATGTGTGGTTATAAAGACATTTATGAAATGCCAATTACATGCTAGACTCTGGGGATACAGAAATGAAAGGTGAACTGAAATATTGTCCTGACTTCTTTGAGTTTCTAATTTAATGGAGGTGGGAAAAGGGGAAAAAATAAGGAGAGATACTTTTAGTTATTCAGTTATTGTGATTTAGTGTCCTTTAATGATCTTAGAGAATGCACATTATCAGGTATCCATGAGAAGGGACTAATAAGAAACAACACTTCTAACTTAGAGCAGACTGCAACAAAGTAAGAGAAAAAGAAAAAATATATAATAGCTAGAATTATGTAATGCTTTAAGATTTGTAAATGACTTTACAAACATTTCATTTTTAATCTCACAATAACCTTAAGAGATAGATGCTATTATGTAGTGTTCTTTTTTGGTTTTCTGGAGGTCTTTGGGGCAGCCTTCTTTTCAGGAGATTAATCACCACAATAATAGCCAAGTGTTGAAGTCCAAAAGTCTTTTTTGTCTCCTTCGCCTGGTGCTTAGCTAGCTTTCTCTTGGCCTTCAGAGGGGACTTGGTTTCAGTGGAGAAAATGCAGGCCAGGCCAGCCACCACAAGGCTGATGAAGATGGAAATAAATCACTCTCTCCTTGGCTCCTACAGTTTGAACTCCTGCCTCCAGTCCACTTGTCTTCTCTGGCTCTGACTCTGGCTGAGGCTCCCAGCTTATATGCTCTCTTATAATTACATTATCATAGGTGTGAATGTTATAGAATTATATTAAGTACAAAGTACATATACTTAATTAGAGAACTATTAAGCACCATGCTAAACTAGATAACCATTGTATTTATCAATTCCACTGAGTTAGCACCTTATAAGAATCCTTGTTTCAGAGTTCTGGCCCATAACACTATTATCATTGTCATTTTAAAGATGAAGAAACTGAGTCACAGTGAGGTTGTCCAGGGTCACATAGGCAGTAAGCAACTAAGGCTGGATTTGAACTTTAGTCTTCCCAGTTTTAAATCCACTCTATTTACTAAAGCCCAGCATCTTAAACTGTGGGTCATGATCTCATATGGGTTCTCATATCTAAATGTGGGAGTCATGAAATTGTGATTTATTATTAGTAAATGTTTGATTTGTATACCTATTTTATAAACTTTTATACCTGATGTCATGTAAAAATTTCTTGGGTGAAAAGAGACTGTGAAGGGGCAGCTAGTTGGTGCAGTGGATAGAGCACCAGCCCTGAAGTCAGGAGGACCTGAATTCAAATATGAACTC
The DNA here is from genome assembly GCF_902635505.1 of Sarcophilus harrisii. NCBI lineage: Eukaryota > Metazoa > Chordata > Mammalia > Dasyuromorphia > Dasyuridae > Sarcophilus > Sarcophilus harrisii. Next base: position 144,995,897 of record NC_045428.1, on the reverse strand, counting down.
ATTCATTTAACACTTCCTAGATCTGTGACGCTGGGCAAGTCACTTAACCCCATTGCCTCAGGGAAAAAAAAAAGTCAGAAAAGAGATTGTGAATAGAAAAAGTTTTAGAAGCTTCATACTAAACCATAAGAAGACAAGATCCTAGGAAGCAAATTCAGGGAATATGAAGCCTATTTTTTCTGTTTCTAAGCTTAGGGACTTTCTAAAGGTATGGAGTCCAGCAGAGAGCTAGCTACATTAAGGGAACTTTCATGAGGACTCCACAGTGTCAAGATTTGTGACTGTTCCCTTTGGATACACACATTTCCTGTATATATTCCTCATTACATTTGTGCTTTTAAGCTTGAACCCACTATACCCAGGGATTTTCTGTGTGTACAAAGGAAATGTTTATCCTAGTCTTTTTTTGGAGAGGGAAGGGAGGGATTTTTTGTACCAATTGTTATTACTATGCAACCTTAGGCAATACTCTTCTAAAATTTTTTTCAATAGTATTTTATTTTTCTAATTACATGTAAAGGTGGTTTTCAACATTCATTTTAGTAAGATTTTGAATTCCAGATTTTTTCTCCTCTCCCTCAAGATAGCAAGCAATCTGATATAGGCTCTCTCTCTCTCTCTCTCTCTCTCTCTCTTTCAATATCTAACATATTGTACTCTAAAGTTTACAAAGGACTATGAATATTTTAACATGCGATCCTCACAACTCTTTGTGCTATTATTATTATTATTTTTACTTTTACTGATATGAAAAAAGTGATATAAATGTAACAAAGATATGATTTACTATGTTCTGATTACTGATGTGCTAAAACATAAGAATATAAAGGAAGACAAAAACAAACCAAAACCCAAACAGTCCTTACTCTATAAAGAAATATTAATTTGAATGAGTTTTGGATAACTAGATACATGTGAGAAAACAAAGTATTTCTGAAAGAGGAAAGTATTAAGAACTAGTACTGAAGAAGATGGCTTTGAGTTGAGTATGATATTTTTTTCTTAGATTTACTTTCACATACTCATGGAAATTTAGAACTAAAAGAGGGGTTAGATTTTATCTAGTCTCTTCAACTTGCATGTCAGAAAACTAGGACACAGAGAAGGGAAAAAGCAATTCCAATATTACCTAGTGAGTCAATAGGAGAGCCAGACATCATGACATATCTTCCATTCCTCCCTCTACCCCAACTCTACACTAGTTATGTTTCCTAATTCATATTAAAGCCCTCATATCTACCACTTAAGTGAATGGAGAAGGCAGGATGATGGTGGGAAAAGAGCGCTTGATGTTTGATTTGGAAAAGTTGAGGTTCAAGTCTTAGCTGTGCTAAATTTGGATTTAAAATGTTCGGTATTAACCATTTTGGAGATTAGTTTGGAACTATGCTCAAAAAGTTATCAAACTGTGCATACCCTTTGATCCAGCAGTGTTACTACTGGGATTATATCCCAAAGAGATTATAAAGAAGGGAAAGGGACCTGTATGTGCACGAATGTTTGTGGCAGCCCTTTTTGTAGTGGCTAGAAACTGGAAACTGAATGGATGTCCATCAGTTGGAGAATGGCTGAATAAATTGTGGTATATGAATATTATGGAATATTACTGTTCTGTAAGAAATGACCAACAGGATGATTTCAGAAAGGCCTGGAGAGACTTACACGAACTGATGCTGAGTGAAATGAGCAGGACCAGGAGATCATTATATACTTCAACAACAATACTATATGATGACCAGTTCTGATGGATCAGGCCATCCTCAGCAACGAGATCAACCAAATCATTTCTAATGGAGCAGTAATGAACTGAACTAGCTACGCCCAGAAAAAGAACTCTGGGAGATGACTAAAAACCATTACATTGAATTCCCAATCCCTATATTTATGCACACCTGCATTTTTGATTTCCTTCACAAGCTAATTGTACAATATTTCAGAGTCTGATTCTTTTTGTACAGCAAAATAACGTTTTGGTCATGTATACTTATTGTGTATCTAATTTATATTTTAATATATTTAACATCTACTGGTCATCCTGCCATCTAGGGGAGGGGGGGGGGGGGTAAGAGGTGAAAAATTGGAACAAGAGGCTTGGCAATTGTTAATGCTGTAAAATTACCCATGTATATATCCTGTAAATAAAAGGCTATTAAATAAAAAAAAAAATAAAATGTTTGGTATTTTATTTCTTCCTTTTAAAAATGGGGTTAATAAGATTTGCACTACCCACCTTACTGGATTGTTGTTAGGAGAATGCATTGTCAGCTCTTAAGGCTGTAGAAATTTGAGTTAGCAATAATGTCTCTAAAAAGCATTTTATACAATATTTTTTGGCTGACTTGTTAGTTGCATAAATAGATGTGATCCATTCTCTGCTGATAACTATGTAAAGCCAAATCATTTTGCCTATCCACAAGCAAGAGTGATGTAGGCTGCATGTTCCAGCTGGCAGTTATTTTTATATTGGATTGGTATTTGTCATATGTGTAAGCATATATACTTTATATGTATATATACATATACTTTACATGCATATATACATATACATACACATATATAAGAATACACATACATAAACCTTTCTTCATTACATACTCAGTATTTTTACCAACCTCTCCCTCCTCTGCCCTCAAAGTCACAAATCTCCAAGAGAGAAAATTTCCAGACACATTTATCCTAGTTTCCCTTCCTCCTCTGCCCTAGCTGCATCCTGCTAACCCCATTTTTTTGCAGCTTGGGCTTTCTGCCAGAGGGGTCAGTGAGAGAAAGTATATTTACTTCTGAAGGGCTTCTTATCATCATTAATCTTGTATAGCTTCCCCATGGGGAGAGATCAGAAGCCATCAGTATAAATAAACATTCGCCTTATTTACTTCTTTCACAATTTACTTCTTCTGGGCAGAAGATGAGTATTTTAGCCCAAGCCCAGGATTTATAAATGGTGGCTAATCAAAAGGCTTTAGATGCAAGGTGCCAGGAGATATTAAAACAAAGAGAGAGATCAACCACTCAGCAGGCTATGATCCTTCCACTGAACATCTCTATCTATAGGGTACTATAAATAAGCTTTTCAGTACATAGAAGGGTATAACAGGGTAGGGCTTTCTGAAGATCAATGCTGTACCAAAGATTATGGTTTTAAGGCATATTCATCTTTCATTAATCAATAACAGCTTTAATATGATCTTAAAGCTTGGTCTTCTTATGTCTGTAGCCTCCAGTCTCTCTGATCCCTGGTTGTTCTCCATTCACAAGAGTTTGTTGCTGCTAGCAATTGTGCACATCACCATTTTCTCCAATAGAAGGTATTGGTTTATTTTGTTTCTTAAAGAGCTAGACAAAGCAGTGTTTCCTCAGTCTGTTCAATATGCTCATACAAATGGAATTAGCTACTGGAAGATGGTTTTCTTCCTCCTATCACTTGACAGAAGAAAATGTCATTCTTTTTCTAATGTCATATAGTTATGGGAAATAGTAGTAATCAGTTGTGGGATTCATAGTTCCTTAAAAAAAAAATCTGCACTGTTCAAAATCTAAATCTTAGACAAACAATAATATGGAAACTGAGGGGAAAGGGGGAAAGGAGGCAAGATCAGGAAATTAACCATATAAATGCTTTTTCAGCACTAAGACATATAGATCTAGTGTCAAAAATTCAATCCTTATATAGAAACATATCCAGTCTCAGATACTTGACACCAGTTTTGTGACCCTGGCCAAGTCACATAATTCTAACTGCTTCATGATAACAATCAAAAAAAGAAAAAAGGAAAAAAAGAAAAAAAAAAAAGAAACAGTTTATAAAGAATGATAGATCTAGAACTAGAAGGGACCTTAGAAGTCATCTAATATAATCCTACCTGTTTACAAATAAAGAAACTGAAACCCAAGGAGATTAAATGATTTGTCCAAAGTCACAAAGATTATATTTAAACTCAAAATCTCTGAGTCCATAACTAGGACAATTTCTAATGTATTCCATGACATCAAATGTTTAGATTTGATAGCTGGGAGGATAAAACAGACTTGTAATTTAGTAAATTAACACATTAAAAAAATAAACTGAGTTCTCAAAATTATAAAACATGTAATTTAATAATGTAATTATATATAATTTATAAATACATATGCATATATGTATGTATTATGCATTTAGTTATATATAATATATATAATTACAATGTAATTACATATAATTACATTGTAATTATTTTAAATTATGATACAATTATACATGATGCTTATATATATATATATATATATACCATGTGTGCATGTGTATACAATACACATAATTAGATATAATATCTAATGTATAATGTGGTAATATATAATTATAAAACAAGTGTTTTATCAAAAATAATAAATGATGTAAAAATGCTATCAAATCACATTAATTGCAGTGAACAATATGAGTCCCATGGGATAGGTAATGAAACATAATTCTCTCATTTTGGTAGAGTGGTAGAGAATTACAGTTGCAAAATTTATATACCCTATCAAACATGCCTGCTTTTTGGGCTAGATTCACTTTTCCTTTTTTCATAAAAGGAAAATTCAACAAAAATTAGAAATGCAAGGAAATGAAAGCACCAATAGATCTTTTTTAAGCTTTAAAGTATGTGTGGGAGTATATGTACATCTTCCTATCTGTCCCTCAAAAATACATATGTTGCATTTTCTCATTACAAATCAATTTATACTTGATTTCATCCTCAAAAATCATCAAAACAGGAAATGTTATCAACATTTTGCATATGAAGAAACTGGAACTCAGAGAAATTCACAAATTTAGTAACTTGTCAAAGATCACATGACTAGTCAGTGTTAGCTTGTGAAGTACTATTTCAAATAATAATAGCTTTAAAAGTACCAAACAAAACTCCATACACCTTAATTAAACATAAAATCATCAACCCAAGGCAATTTTGAAAAATTAATGCTTACTTATCAAAAAGAAAGAAGATTAACAGATAATCAAGTCGCATAATATGCAGGTTAAAAACTACCAGAGGTAATTATGAAACAAATTAACCCAATTGCAAAATATACTCAAAAGTTGGCAATCAGTGCATGCTACTGAATTGAATTTAACTGCTAGTTGGATTGTCTCTGTAAGGAACCTATGAGATTACTAAGAATGAAACCAAAAGTTCTTCCATGGGCAAATCCAAAGTCAATCAGAAAAAATAACTGAGATAACTGAATTTCTTCACAGAAACTGAAGATTTCATGGTAATGACACAAGACTAGGTCATTGCAACTAGAAATTACAAGACAGTCATCATTGGAGCACATAGACTTAAGATTTGGCAAGAAAATGGTAGAAATTACACAACAAATGGTTAGTATCTTCAAAATACCTAATAAGGCATTTTGACCCTTTGAAAAGAGTCAAAAATTATGTGTAACAAATTTGTTCTCCTTCAAGTAACAGATGACAAATACAAAGTCCAAATATCTTTGAGAAACCACCAAATAAATTACTGGGAACATAATGTTGGTGCAGACAAAACTGTTGCCCCAATTTGCTCAAATATAATATTAACTCATAAAATCTTAAGAATAATGTTTTTAATAGATGTCGCATACTACATATATAACCTCTTAATCACATGGAATGGAAAAAAAAATTATTTATTTATTTTTGGAATGAAAAATTTTAATACTGCAATTTGCTATTCATCAATTCATACAGGATAGCATCTCTCTCATATATCATTCTGGTCACTTTATCATGTGTTTTTAATTATTTCATAGATACTAAAGTTTTGTGCCCTGCAGAAGAAATCAAAATTATGTGGAAACAGGAAGAAATAATTGTCTGTCACCTACTGGAATAGCCCCAAAGACATTTTCAGTGAGTCTACAGAAGATAGTTTTAGATCCTAACACTTTCTTTCATTCTTCCTAAAAATCACCAAATTATTTTATCCATTTAAGCAATAGCCCACCAATGATTAAACATCCCAAAAAGTAGGATTATGTATAACAATGATTAAATAAAGACATGGCTATTGACCCCGTGTTAAACTTACATTCTAAGAAACAAAAATGAGGACAAGGTCCTATACACACACACACACACACACACACAAAGATAGGAACAGAATCATATTATATGATTACAATACTATAAATGATATACTATAAATAAATAGAAATAATTATATATTTACACATATATCCTGGAAATTAAAAGAATGTGATCAATTAGGAAACAGTAGATCAAATTATAGTATATGTATATAATGGAATACTATTCTGCTAAAAGAAATGAAGGGACAGTTTCAAAGAGACATGAAAAGATTTGCACAAATTGATTCAGCCTGAAGTGAGAACCAGAAAATAATTTATACAATAGCACTAATACTGTTTGTCTCTGCCTCTGTCTCCATCTCACTGTATCTGTCTCTGTCTCTTTCCTTTTTTCTGTCATACTTTTCTGATGCTGAGCTGCTCACCTCCAGATCAGTACTAACAAGAGATCTAACATTTGGATCTAATTACCTGGGTCTTTCTAAGTCTATGTTCCAAACCTTATTCATATGCCTTTGGAGCTCCTGTTGATCAGTGAGTAATTATACAGAACCTTGTCCATTTAGTTTACTCCATCTACTGATTGACCCAAGACCCCCAGATCATCCTTCAGTTGCATTCCAACCAGTTATTCCCTTGAACCATCTTTCTGTCCATCCCAATGTTCTCATCTCCACAAAACAAAATTTCTCTCCCTAGGTACCTCTTCTCTACTAGAATATGAGTTCTTTGAAATGAGGAATTATCTCTTGTTGAAATTTATCCTTAGAACTCAGCACAGTGTCCAGCACATATTAAGTACTTTTTCATTCATTCATTCTGCTCACCATTAATAGATAAACTAATCTGATAAGATACACCACTTTTGTAACTGTTGTTATTGTTTGGCCTTTTTCTTCAAGAGGACCATAACTGGGGTCATGGGAGGTGATGTCATGATATGCAAGTATATTGGATGTAAGTGAAGGAGGCTGGGCAAGGCCACCTGCCTCAATTTTCCCTCCAGAGCCATCTGGGTCCAGTGGTCATTCCTTTAGCCAAGAAGTCAAGAAAAAAAATGCTATTACCGTCAGATTCTGTTGCTCATCTGTTTCTCATAGTTGTAATAGCATTGTAAACCCTTTTAGCACCATCCCTTTACTGATCCTGTTTTTGTTTTTGTTTTTCTGACACATGTCCTGAAATTTGAGAGGAATAATCAACCTTTGGAGATCTGGTTTTCTCCTCTTCCTTGACCTTTCTTCCTAAGGAGAGACCACAGATATCTCTCTCAGCTAATCTGTTCCCTCTCATTAATGGGTTCTGATTGTTCTTTCTCCCCTTTCTAAGCCAGGAATTGATGGAGTTTATGTCTCCTTTTTCATGAGTCATTTCAAGGCTCCAGATAGACTGTAAATAAATTTTACTACCTTTCTGGACTATATTCCCTATATATATATAGTCAGAGTAGGGTCTGAATAATCTCACTGGAGTAGGGTTAGGGTGGGATCCCTATACTTCAGAACATCTTTCACCATCCAGTTAGAAAATACCTTTACTTTCCCATTTATAGAGTTAATTCATCAGACTTAAAGCATTCAGGAGATCATTCATCAGACTTAAAGCATTGTCTCTTAGGGAAGTAACCCATTAAACCTTCCTCACTTATTTATACCTTTGTAGAAAAGGGGAAAAAAGCACCTGATAAAAGGATTTATCAGGTACTTTCCTGATAATAAGCTTTGGTAGATTTGAGTTTAGTTGATTTGGGATTCAGGAAATAGAGAACACATGAGAAAACTAGATTTCTGAGGGGAAAGGGGAGGGGACAGAAACAAAACTGGCAACATAAGTGACAAACTTGACTTAGTTTTTAATTTTTCTAGGTGTAGGTGTCACTTCTCTGAGTAATCAGTCTTTCTTCATGGGTGTAAGGTCTTTATGCCATAATAAGGATGATGAAAGTTTAAACTTTCTTCCCACATTTCTTTTACTGGTACCCAGCAGCCACTCAGCATTTTATCACTTTCTATTCTTATTCAAGTATAGCCTTTTCTTTCCTGGAAAATGGTCAAAAATGAAATTGCTCTTCACTGGCAAGGATGAGGATCACTTTGGAGGATGAGAAAAAAAAAAAGTCTGTAGCTCTTGTTTCTGTAAAGATTTCGATTTCCACAGTTTGTTAAACATTCCAGCATCTTTCTTAACTGGGAATTCTCTCTTTGCACATTACACCAACAGGGCTATGTGGGGGGATGGGACACAGCCAACAAGGCTAGATTAACTTAATTTGATTACTCTATCTCTGAAAAGACATATCAAGTCCTTAGGGGTGTGTGTGTGTGTGTGTGTGTGTGTGTGTGTGTGTGTGTGTGTGTGTGTGTGTGTGTGTGTGTGTGTAGGAAGGGAAGGAAGGGGAGAATGGGAGAGACAGAGATAGAGAAACAGAGAGAAAGACAGAGACAGAAAGAGACAGAGGGAGAGAGAAAAGAAGGAAGGAGAGAGGGAGGGAGAAAGGGAAGTGAGAAAGTGGGAGAGAGAGGGAAGGAGGGAAAAAGGAGAGAGAGAAAAAGGAAGAGAGACAGGGAGGAGAGAGAGAGAGAGAGAGAGAGAGAGACAGACAGACAAGGGGGGTGGGGGAGAGGGAACCAAACAAACACCAGGATTTGAAGCTTGTCTTTAAGTTGAGCCTGAATGCCCACGGTCAATGTAGCTGTTAATATATCACACCAGAGGGCTTATCATTTCTATTTATTTTCCAAATGAATTCCCAAGTCATCAAAAACTGTGGCTGTTTCACATGAGAAGCTTATATTAAGGCTAAGTAGATAGCGTATTCAAGATAATTATTTGGGAACATATTTATGAAAACACGATTACTCTTTGAATGTTTCACTTGGTGCTTTTTCCTTCAAGGTTTGACAACTGACTAATAATAATGCCAATAAAGACTAACAATAATATATTTGTCATTTCTTCATAATAGCTAAGTGGAAGCAATTTTAGCTAACCACGATCATCGCTTGAGAATGAAATTTGGATTTGCAAGAAGTGAAAAAGAGAGGCACGTTTTCCCCAATAATAGAAAAAGAGATTATTTTTTGAGGACCGAAGACAACATAAGTTGTTTTGAATTGTGTTTCATCTCATTATTGATATATTTTCATTTCCTGAACTGCAGCCGAGTTATGATCTGCTCCGGTTTCCTGGTGAGAGCTTTATCTTTCCCATTTTTATGGTACATGCCTCTTCAAAAGAGTAAACTTCCCGAGCAATTTGTTTAAGAACATACTGGTACTGAATATCAAGATCACCGAGGTGTTGTCATGAATACGCCAGGGTTATTACAGAGAACAAAGCTTCTCTTACAGCTTTTCACCTCTGTATCTCTCTGAGAGAAAAATAGGACTGACCAGCTAACCTGGAAACTAAGGAAAACCTCTGAGGATTATTAAGGTTGGAGGCTTGGAAGGGGAAAGAATGGGGAAGGGTCTGGGAGTTTGCTTGCAGGGGGGAATTAGCATGGGAAATTGTTGTTTGCCTCTTTCACAGACGTAATCTTAAACCTAATCTCTGCTTCCTCCCTTGACCCTTAATGGTAACAAGTCAACCCTGACACATTTTTGTAGTATATGCACATAGACATAGAGGGAAGGATGCTGACCATTGATTCTTAGGTTACATCTACCTCTTAACCTTCTCTCCCCCACCCCACCTCCCAACCTCTGCCACATACAATGTGACCATAATGGGTAAGACCCCTTAGTAAACCATTGCAATCAATTTAAAATCTTATTTCAAATAGGATTTCTTGACCAGTAAATTTCCTCCATTAAGAATCTCACCCAGTACCACAAAAAACCAGGAAACAAGGAGAACCTGCTGTGTCCAAATTCTAATCTATCATTTCTAAGCAGAAGATTCCAGCAGACACCTTCAGTTTAAAAGAGGTCAACAAAGGAGCATCACAAATTGCTTTATTGAATTTGAGAGATTTGTCCTTTTGTCTTTTTTGTTTGTTTGTTTAGGTAGATAATGCCATTCAGCATCTCTATGTTATATTTGTATTATCTATGAAAACGAGGCTGGGAAAAACTTCTTTGGGGGAGAAGGCTTGAGCAGGAACTGGGCAGATATTTACTGCTTTAATATGCATTAAAGACTTCAAGAGTTACATCTGATAGGAACTTGGAAAAAAGAGCCAGCTTTCGGATAAGTCATATAGCTTAGTGTCACAAACAAGGTTTTAGCCCTCCTGAATTTTTATCTTTTCCCCAGAGTGTGGTAAAAATTTCTTAAGTGAACTTGTCAGCCAAGTTCACTATCCTATTAGATTAGAAGCTGCATGAGGGCAGGTTTTATTTTATATATTTTATATAAGCTTGGTTTTATTCCACAGAGCTAGCAAAGTATTCTTTTTACTAGGAGGTACTTATCTAACATCACCTCCTAATCTGATAAGAAATATAAACAATATTGTTCAGTTTTTTTCAATCATTTCTGATTTTATGATCCCAGATGGGGTTTTCTTGGCAGAGATATTGGAGTGGTCTTTTTGCAAACTGAGGCATAAGTGGTTAAGGGACTTGCCTAGAATCACATACCTCGGAAGTGTCTGAGGCCAGATTTGAACTTAGAAAACTTACTCTAGATCCAGTGCTCTATTTATTGTACCACCTAGCTGCCCATAGATGGGATTTTCTCAGTCAAAAATTTTAGGGTCACAATTAGGTTCCTTGTTGTGTCCTGATCAATGATACACTTGAGTCAACCTTCCTATTTATATAGTACCTCTAATATTGATTGGCTTCTTCAAATCTTGGCTGACTCTCCTGAGAGCAGCCCCTATCCTATTCCTGACCACAAATTTGGTTCTCCCAATGCTGATCCTAGCCTTATTACTGATGCCCCAAACAGGCACAATCCCTGGCTCTGTTGCAATTACTCATTTTCCAGATTTCTATCTTTTCATGATTCTAGCAATCACATGATTTCTTATCTTTTTGCTTTAAATCATGATAATTCCTAAATTAGTTCCAATGGAGCAGTAGTAAACTGAACCAGCTACGTCTAGAGAAAGAACTCTGGGAGATGACTAAGAACCAATACATTGAATTCCCAATCCCTCTATTTTTGTCTGCCTGCATTTTTGATTTCCTTCACAGGCTAATTGTACACTATTTCAGAGTCCGATTCTTTTTGTACAGCAAAATATCTGTTTGGACATGTATACTTATTTTGTATTTAATTTATACTTTAACATATTTAACATGTATTGATCATCCTGCCATCTAAGGGAGGGGTAAGGGGGAAGGAGGGGAAAAATTGGAACAAAAGGTTTGGCAATTGTCAATGCTGTAAAATTACTCATGCACATAACTTGTAAATAAAAAGCTATTTAAAAAAAATCAGGATAGTTCCCTTGGTTCTGTCTCTTGCTTAAGTCTAGACCTCCAACCACATGGTATGACAATGATTTTTTACCTTTATGTGTATTTAGAGAAAATGAATTGAAAGTCCCCAGGTCTTTCCATACCCCTTAGGCCACTGAGCATATACATATATATATATATATATATATATATATATATATATATATATATATATATATATATATGCAGGACTATGAAGTACAATGATACTCTGACAATCACCACAGCAAGGTTATTCTGGATCAGGCTTACTTTAGGTCACATCCACTGATTCATGGTCAGAATGCAATAAGGTAGTTGTAGACCACAAAATGCAATTAAAACATATTTTATTAATAACAAGAGATAAAAAGGTTCCATAATTCACTCCAGTCACATAGATGGGTCAGATAGATGGTATAAAAGGGAAATGGGAATTCTTCCAAAACCAATTTCCAATAAGCTGCAATTTTCATGACCCCAGTGACAAGGAAGCCAAATTAATTAAGACCCAGAGAATAGCCCCTTGTATTTTTAAAAGTCTGCTGAAAGAGCCGCTACCAGTATGACAAGAATGGTGGAAGGATGATTGAGTCTTACTGAATAATTTTACATATTACAATTAATGATGATGGAATCTCTGGGTACTCCCACATAGATGTCATAGACTTAAATGTTCAAGACTTTTCTTAAACAGGTTATTGGGAGCATCAAAAAGTCTTTATATTAGGAAACTTCCCTGACTGCCTAGGAGAAAATTGACCACCTGCTGTGTAAGAGCAATGAGCTGCCAAAAATCTCTGATAGTTTGGCACCTCAAAAGAAGTAGAATGAGAAGAAAAGAACATTTGTTTGTAGTTACATCTTTAAAACTTACACAATGGTATGTATGCTTTCTTTTCTCTTGATTTTTTTTTTTTTTCCTTTTCATGGTAGCCAGGAGTATTTTATATTACTGGAAAGCTTAACTTCCTTTCTTGTGCATTTCTGATAATGACACTAGATTTTTCTTGCTTTCAACAGCTCATCTAAAGCACCCATCCAAAAAGCGTCTCTACCACAGGATAACTACTAGATGTAGTATTCCATCTTTTTTGGTGACTATGATTGAGCAAACAATAGAGCATAAATATAGAGGCTACATATGCTAGTATGTTTGAAAGGGAAATATTTGCATCAGGAATCTTGTTCGCTTCTAGGGAAAGCATCGTTAGACATTGACCTCAGGAATAATTTGTCACAGAGAAATCAGAGGAAAGTGAATTTATATTTTTGCTTTGATTTCTGGTGCTATTTTCCTTGACTTAACCCCTCCCAATCAGTCAATTGATCCCTCAATCAACAAGTCTTTGTAGCTTCCCCACTGAAAATGAGTCTAATAATTCACTTCTTTCTAGAAGTAAAGGGATTCATTTCAGTTTAATCCACACCAAGGAATCAAATAGTATATCTTCTTTGGAATTACAGTTTTCCAGCACACAGCTAGAGGCAGAATTGTGTGTTATAAAAACCACTATCCATGTCAAGTAAATATAAAAGCCAATTAGAAATCCTCTGATATAGGCAGACAGGCATGCAAGTGAAAGTCAGAAGTCTTAGTGTAGATGCATGTTTGTCTGAGTTTCTACTCATTTATCAATTAGCACAGCTTCATAGGGGAAAAAATTACATACAAGGGAAATAGTTTTGGGGTTAATAAATGTCACAAAACATAGGCAGGATCCATTTGCAATTAAGAAATTCATCTGCTGGCACTCCAGACAGGCCCTAAAACTAATGACACTGCACAAGGGAGCCAAAATTCAAAGCCAATAGTCTATGAGCACAAATAGTTTTGGACAATTTATAATTCTGTACAGTAAATGGCTGACCCATAATTCACAAGCTGAGAGTTAATGAGAATATCTGTCCCTAATACCCATAAGAAAGATAAGGAGTGGTATAATGTGGTTTATCCAGCACTTCTGGGCCTTCCAAGGGCAGGAGGAAAAACCTTCTGACAGCAAAATGTGGCAAGAAATATATCCCTGACCTACAGACTTTCTACTTTCCCATCAAACCAATTCATGTGTCGAGGCATGAAGGAACAATTCATCCTCACTGACTGTTTCCAAATAACTAGATGCTTTTTAATTGCTAGCATAATTAACCTTAATGATGTAATTGTGTAGCTCCATAAAAAGGAAGGAGGTGGGGAGAGTAATTTTACCCTTCTATATGACTCAGCCAGCAAAACTAGAAAAAAAAATTACATGCTAAGAAAAATAACAGAATTAGGAGGAAGGAACAAATTAAACAGAAAACCCCCCACAGAAAACTAATTGCTTGTTTATCAGTATAATCTGCTTTTACTGCCAATCTTTGGAAAGTAAATATATACAAGGTCATTTCCCCTAGAGAATAATAAATATTAATAATTATACAATGACTAGAAGTTTTAAGTGTCCCTTCTAAACCAATGTATCAGCAATTCTCTTTTCCTATTAAACAGAGAATTGATGTCTGCATTAACTTGTTTTGTTTGGTTTGGTTTTAGGTTTTAAAGTCTGTGATGTTCTCAGTGGTATATTCTAACGAGCCCCTCACTCTGCACTATTTCCTTATAGGCTTCTGAAATGTCTTATAAAGAAAATAAGTGGTTCCAACTCTTTCCTAAAAGGTACCTACTGAATGCTAATCCTTAAAGCAGTTGGCACTTGTATAAGCGGTTTAGAGTTTTCCCAATCATAAGAGTACAATCTGATTAGCATTTATTAGACATCTACTGTATATAAAGCACTGTCCTGGGTATGGAAAGACAATCTCCCTTCTCATCTCCTCCCCCTACCCCAAATCTATATTCTATACTCTCAAATCTTAGAAGGTTCTTCAGAGGTCAATTAGTCTAACACATCTAAATTATGAATCTTTTATACAATTAAGAAGAATTTATTCTACATGTATAAGACACTGGGCTAGCCGTTTAATAAATGTTTGTTGACTAGAATTGAATTCCATCCAAAACAGCCCCTACAAAAAGGTACTAACATATTCCTGAAAACCTTCAGGAACACTTATCCCTCAGAGTATCCAGTTTCATTTTAAGATGAGTGTATTAATAGGAAGGTTTTCTTTATTGTAAGCTAAGATCTGCCTCCTGTAGCTTTCCCTTACTGATCTTAGTTCAGCTTTTTAAGACTAAGAAGAAGATATCTAATTCATCTTCTCCAGAATAATCTTTCAAGTGTTTGAAGAAGATAATAGTGTGATTCTGCTGTTTTTCCCTCCCAGGTTAAACTTCCCCAGTCCCTCCAATAGACTTTCATTTGGCATACTAACTAGTCCTTTAATCATCTTAGGTACTCTCATCTCAACACCTTTGAGCTTGTCAATGTCCTTCCTAAAATATATCACACAATACTCTACACAGTGTACACAGTACTCTAGATGTAGTCTTCTGAGAACATGATGCAGCTGGATCATACCTTCCCTTACTCTAAAAAATGCATTTCTTGTTTTTTTAAATAAATTACTTTATGGCAAATTCATGGAACAAAATAAGCATTTTTATAAAACAGTACAATAAAAATAATGTTTTTAATGTAGCCTTAAATGTAGAATCAAATGAGAAAACCTATAGTTCAAATTCTGAATGATAATATGCTCACTGTGTGTTCTCGAACAAGTTCTTCTATGTCTGAGACTCAGTTTCCTGATATATAAAATGAGGAGTTTGGAGTAGATTACTTCTGAACTTCCTTTCAGATCTCATATGCTATGATTCTAAGCCTGAGATTTGTCAATATATGTGCGTGTATTTATGTGTATAGGAATGTGTGTGTACACACATATACATATATATACATAGAGATTGATTTTTTTTAACTAGATAAAATATGTCATTTTCTGCCTCATTTCTTATCTAGCCTTAATCACTTATTGGACATTGCTTCAGTTTGACTTATTAAAGACCTTAGCTTAAAAAGTTCAAGGTCTCCCACTGCATCCAAGACCATTCTAGTCACCCTAATCCATATCTTACCACTGGACCCTAATGGCTGCAGAGGAGAAAGTATAGTTGGTGACTCTGTATAAATCCAATTCACTTGCATGTTATTATATCACCTCCCTGATGTCATGGACCTCCTTTAAAAATGAAGGACAAACAACAATAACATAAGCACATATATTTCACATAATCAGTGACATGGTTCATATATTTATTGAACGATTTGGAGATTTAAGGTCATTAACTCCTTTTTTGGTAATGCTCAAATAAGCCAAAAAAAAAAAAACGTTGTGTGGATGGTGTCAATATTAACACAGAGCACTGAAAAAGAAGGTAGGACAATGTTGTAATCAGATGCACAGATAACATGAGTTTGCATTAAATATCAAAAGACTAATAATAAATCTTTAGCATAATGAATACATCTTCTTTGGAGCATTTATAGAAAAAAATGGACAAGAATACAGAGGATTGTCTTACTTTTCTATTTATATATCCCCTGTGGTTAGTATAGTGCTTTGCACACAGAAATCGCTTGATAAATGTTTCATCATTAAAGATGAAAAATAATGAATGAATTGCAATTTTCAGTCATACAGAGAGTATACACACCAATGATATCACAGATCTAACTATGTAATTATGTAAATACCTATCTATAGACAGGAAATAGGGGGGGAAAACATTTGAGGCTAATTCTCTGCTATGTAATTGCCCCATGTCCCCTTTGGCTTAGTTTGTAGAAAACTCACTTTATTTCCAGTTTAATCAAGTTTCAGCTGAGGCACAGAAAATCTAAACATTTGAGCTAACATTTTATTTTCTAACAGCTGTATAAAAGGAGAATTGAAGAAAAGACTAGATAAGAATAGAAAGGGGAATGGCAGAAGTTTGTGATCATCTTCTATGAAAAAATTTCAGGTATGACCCAATATGTACTATCTGAAAAAGTGATATGGAGCTCATCATTGCCATTTCTTTTCTTCAGAGTCAACTGACTGAGAGGAGTGAATCTGTTTATTTTTCTATAATATATAGCCACTTGTTTTCTTCTCTTTGTACAAAAAAAGGTTGGTAAAAAACATATTCCAACATATAATTTAGACACTGAAAAAGCAGATTTCAGAAAATCTAGAGTGGAAATATATAATATGCCAAACCTAGAGACTTATAAAGGGAATGTAACTCAAGAAGGACAGAAAACTCTTAAGAATTAAGTATTGGGTATTGGGTATTGTCAGTACTCTCAGAGATAGATGTTCCTGGAAAAGATAGGAAGAAAGGGTAAATATTTGAAAGAAACCAGCGAGACTACACAGGGAACTTTCTAATGAGCTCAGCTACCAAAAGATCAAAGGGGGGACACATAAAAGGAATAAATACAAAAAGAATGGCACGAATCTGTTAATGAAGAGTTTCAGGAAATCTAAAGCTAAGAATGAAGTGTTTTTTGTTAAATATCAAGGAAAACAAAAAGGACATTTTAAAAGATATGTTTGTAGCAAGAGAATAAAGGGAGGGATGAGTCTGATGCTTTGGCATATGGAATAATATTAACAGATGATAAAAAATATCCCAGTTATTTAACACAATATCTCATACACTGAAATTTGGATTAAATTCTTGAAATAAAGCACTACTGGATTGCTGCATTTGCTTTGTTTTCTCTATCAAAGAGAATGACCTTCAAGTGGTAAAGCATACAAAAAACATGGTTAAAAGGAGGCAGAGTGTAAGATAAGAAAAGAGATACCGAGAGAACACAGAGATGATTTAAGTTATTTCAATTCTCCAGTTCTGGATGTAATATTTTAAAGATAGTAATCACTGTCAGTCATTCATAGAATTATTTTCAGTAATTCTTTAGGAATCCTTGAAAATGCAAGTAGTAACATAAGAGTAGAGATAGCAAAATGCCTCAATTGTCAAAAAGGAGAAAAGTTGAGTTTGGAAACTTGGGACCAATGATATTGTTAGCAAGTTAAAAATGTAATTATATATATATATATATATATATATATATACAATATAACATTTGTAAATATTTTATTTATGTATAATAATATTTGTAAACACATATTAAGATTACAGAAAGAATTAGACTTGAAGTCAGGAAATCTAGATTAAAATCACAAACTTGATACCTCTAATAACTCTAGTCAAAAACCTAAGACTGGAAGTTTCAGAGAAGGTGACAGTTAGCATTGATAAAGGGAATTTCCTAGTCCAATTTTTCCCTATACCAATGAAACCACAGGTCTGGTTCCTATGTCTAATGACCTGGAGACACCCCCTCTTGCTGCTTATATAAAATTACAAGGAAAAATAATAATATTCATAGAATCTTCTTAAATTTCTTGAATGTTTATTGTTAGGTGCTTATTCCTAATGAATCACTCAGTTAAACATTTTAAAAATGTTATCTCATTTGATCCTCACAATCCTTGGGAGGTAAGTTCTATTATGATTCCCATTACACATGAAGAAGTGGAAGTTGAGATAGAATCCACCAGGATCACTTAGCTATTAAATTGCTGAGCCAAATTTAAATTCTGGTCTTCCTTGACTCTAAGTCCACAGGTCTATTCACTGTACCTGTACTGTCCCAGCTGCTTCTACATATGCAAATTATTATAAATTGCTTTTATCCAATGGTTAAAGCATTTTATATTGATTAAGAATAGTCAAACTCCAAAGCTACCCTTGGAGAACAAATCAGTCATCCTTGTTAAGTGAAATGATTCTTTCAAATGAGATGAGCAGCTAATATATAATTTCTTAACATATAATCAGGAGATGGTGTCAATAATCTTGCTAAGAATGATCAGAGTAGGCATCTTAATGATTAGGGCTATGTAGGATGACTAGGTTATTTTTATTTTACTCTATAACAGAAAAAAAAGCATATAGTACTTTCATCAAAAAAGAAAAGAAAAAAATACCCTGTGGTATACAAAGAATGACAACCTAATGTAACTCAGTCCATGGTACATACCCATTGCAAATGCTTCTTGTCAGGAACTCTTTGAGCTCCAAAGGGTGACCTGATCAAATGACCTAGAGTAACTAGGTATGAAAGAATTTCCATCAAAGATGTTTTCATAGACTTCACAAATAATTTGTAGTAATCATGTACTCAATCATCGCCAAATGTTATCCAATTCAATCTTATAAAACTTTTATCTAATGACTTTGCCATTGAATGCTCTTAAGGGAATTCCTGTTTGAAGAAAATAAAAGGGAAAATAAAAATCACAGACATATGTTGAGAATTTCCCAGGTTAAGGAAGCAGGGTCGAACTAATAAGCAAAAGGCAATTAGCAAATAGATTCATGCTGTGGGAATCTGCCAAGTTTGGAGCTTTTACATTTATCTTAGCAGGATGATTAAAGTGTTAATGCCATTTTTACTTATTCTTTTTGAATAAATAGAAATTCTAGATTATGTTATCTATCTATCTATACATATGCATGTGTGTATGTATGTATGTGTGTGGGATATGTATATGTGTATATATATATATATGTGTATATATATATATATTTATATATATATATGTGTATATATGTATATTTCAATTGTTCCACTTCCCAAAAAATCCTGTTGTGGCCAGGAGGTAACTAATGCTGGGTTTATATAGGTTAGAACAGCAGAACACAGAACTGAGTAGGTTCTATTATACTGAAAAAGCTTTGAGTACAATATCAATGATAGATTTTCTCCTCTAGAGTACAATCAGATTCAGTACTGAGGGATTCAGACGCAGCAGATCGGCCACTAAGTAAAGAGCTATTTCTCATTGTCATCCCTTAAATTGAATTAAAACTCACGTATAACAATATACATAATATATAATATATACTAATATTCATATAAAATAATATGTTTAATATATAATGCCCTTCTATCTGGCGTATCTCCCTTTGCTTCTGCACACAGTTTTTAAAATGTCTACAGACTTTAACTTAGTTGTTAGTTCATTAAATGTGAGACCTTTGCCTAACAAGCAGTAAATTGACATATTTTAGAATAAAGGTTCTTAACCTATGAACTTAAAAATAGACAAATAGAAATTTTTACATCTCTCCATATTCAAACATGTATATAAATGTGTATATATGTATATATATAAACTGTTTTCAATATAGTTTCCTATGTAATGTGTATTTTATACATTTATAAACACTATTTATAATATAAATATACCTATATAAATAAATAAAATATAAATATAAAACATTATATAAACATAGGCTTCACTATATTGCCACAAGATTATAGGACCCATACAAAATTAAGAACTGGTGACATGGGGAAATTCTACCTAATAAAAAAAGATGCAGCTAAAGGAAGGCAACATTCAGAGGTTCTCCTTGGAGAAGGCAAATAAGAACATTTGTGGGGTTGCTTTTATTGTGGATTAAAGCAATAAGAAACATAATTTCATGGGGTAATCGGCCATGTTATTTTGCAATTCTAATGACAAATATAAGCAAATAGCATCATGAAGAAAATAGCATCCTGTGGGCAATCTAGTAATTATTGCAGAGAATGAGGGTGTAGAGAGATTCTATGAAGAAACTGAGGTTATCCTCCAAAATAATCATAAGCAAATAAGTAACTTATTTGCAAAAATGAGCCTATAAAACAATGCTAAAAAATGTAAGATATGTCTTAGAATCATGTAAAGAAAGAGATTTAAGTCTTGTGTATTACATAGTAGTGTCATGCCTAAATCTGTGAATATTTGTCAGAAAGAGATTTAGAAAGTGCTAGATATTATAAGTTATGAATAACTTTTCAAGGCAGTTTAGTTGTAAAATGGATCTGGAATCAGGAAGACCTAAATTCAAATCTTGCTTTATCTACCCTTATTAGCTATGTGATCAAGAGCAATTTGCTTAACCTCTTTGCCTCAATTTTTTCAACTATAAAATAGAAATTATTTTTGTACCTACCTTTCCTAGATTGTTTTGAAAATTAAATGAAATAATATTTGTGAAATGCTTAGTGCAGTACCTGGCACAAAATAGGTACTTAATAAATGCTTATTTCTTTCCACAAAAGAAAAAAAATATGCCTTTACAGAGAAGGGATTACCAATTGATAGAAGAGTTAGTAGAAGAAGGAATCTCTTCCAAAACAGTGGTGTCCAATAAATCTATCAATTTGTTAGAGCAAATAAGAAAATCAATGCAAAATTGGAAAAAAGAGGACAAAGATAAAAAAAGCTGTTAGATTATCCAGTTGAAATAATTCTAATCCAATCTATTCAAACAAGCTATTCACATTAAAGAATGGAGAATAAATAAAGGAAGGACATTGACATGAAATGAACCACGATCATTTTCTGTAATGGAAGTTGTAATTATACAAAACAACCAACAAAATAAAGGAACCAAAAAAGCCTAGAAATTATCTCAGCTAACAAATATTGGATCTAATTGTCGAGTTGTGGCAAAGTTAACATTGGTTTTCAATATAATGTCTTTTCGGAAACATTTGAATGAAATATGGTAGAAAACTAAAATGATCATTTCTTTACAAAACAACAAAAATGATGAAGAGAAAATGAGTTTAACAGAATTTTTATCATGAGCCCAAATAAGGCAGATTATTTTCAGGGCACATAAAAATAAAACTGGAAGCAGGATAAAAAAACAATGAGAAGTGAAAATGATTGCAACAATATTTATATTAAAAGTTATTTTCCTCGTCAATGAATGTAGAGTCATGACTTAGACTCTATAACACTTTTTGTCTTTCATGGCAAAAATGGAAATGAAACTGAATAGCTATATTGCTATATAGCTATATAGATTGATTATATGTAAGAGGATCTTTGTTAAATGTTATTTGAGTATGAATTCATGAAGAAATTAATTATCTTTTTTGTTATTATAGCTTTTTTATTTACAAAAATATGCATGGGTAATTTTCCAACATTGACCCTTGCAAAACCTTCTGTTCCAACTTTTCCCCCCCTTTCCCTACCTTCCTCCCTTAGATGCGAGTAGTCCAATACATGTTAAAGTATATGTTAAGTCCAATATATACATTAAAGTATATGTTAAATCCAATATATGTATACATTTTTATACAGTTATCTCTTGCTGTACAAGAAAAATTAGGTCTAGAAAAAAAGAAAAAAACCTGAGAAGGAAAACAAAAATGCGAGCAAACAATAACAGAAAAAGTGGAAATGCTATGTTGTGGTCCACACTCATTTCCCATAGTTCTTTCTCTGGGTATAGCTGATTCTCTTCTTTACTGAACTGGAATTGGTTTGAATCATCTCATTGTTGAAGAGAGCCACATCCATCAGAATATATCCTGATCTAGTATTGTTGTTGAAGTGTATAATGATCTCCTGGTCTTGCTCATTTCACTCAGCATCAGTTCACATAAGTCTCCCCAGGCCCTTCTGAAATCATCCTGCTGGTCATTTTTTACAGAACAATAATATTCTATAACATTCATATACCACAATTTACTCAGCCATTCTCCAACTGATGGGCATCCATTCATTTTCCATTTTCTTTCCACTACAACGAGGGCTGCCACAAACATTTTTGCACATGTGGGTCCCTTTAAGATCTCTTTGGGGTATAAGCCCAGTAGTAACACTGCTGGATCAAAGGGTATGCACAGTTTGATAACTTTTTGAGCATAGTTCCAAATTGCTCTCCAGAATAGCTGGATCCGTTCACAGTTCCACCAACAATGTATCAGAAACTAATTCTCAAGATAACTGAAAGAGGAAGACGAAGAATAATTTTACAAAACCAAAATCGTGAATAGTTTTGTTACTGAAAAATATTGAGAAGATATTAATAAAAGCAACCTATATGACCACTTTTTTCACCTCCAGAAAAAATTATGAAAATAAGATGCATATTTATTAAAGGTATTGTTAATTTTTAAAAATGAGAGGGCAAACCTCATACTTATCAGATTGGCTAGGATAACAGGAAAAGACAATGATGAGTGTTGGAGAAAAACTGAGACACTAAATACATTATTGGTGGAATTGTGAACTGATCCAACTGTTTTGGAGAGCAATATGGAATTATGCCCAAAGGGCTAACAAACTGTACATACCCTTTAACTGGGCTTATATCCCAAAGAGATCTTAAAGAAAGGAAAGGGACCTGTATGTGCCAAAATGTTTGTAGCAGCCCTTTTTGCGGAGGTAAGGAACTGGAAACTGAATGGATGCCCATCAGTTAGAGAATGGCTGAAAAAATTCTGGCATATGAATGTTATGAAATATTATTGTTCTATAAGAAATGACCAGCAGGATGATTTCAGAAAGGCCTGAAGAGACTTACACAGACTGATGTTGAGTTAAATGAGTAAAACCAGGAGGTCATTATATACTTCAACAACAAGCTCATATGATGATCAATTCCAATGGATGTGGCTTTTTTCAATAATGAGATGATTCAGGCCAATTCCAATGGTTTTGTGATGGGAAGTGCCATCTGCATCCAGAAACAATACTATAGGGATTGAATGGGGATCACAACATAGTATTTTTACCTTTTTTGTTGTTGTTTGCTTGCATTTTGTTTTCTTTATCTTTTTTTCCTTTTTGATCTGATTTTTCTTGTGCAGCAAATAATTATATAAATATGTATAGAAAAATTGTACATATTTAACATATATTGGATTACTTGCTGTCTAGGGGAGGAGGTGGAGGAAAGGAGGGAGAAAAAAATTTGGAACACAAGGTTTTGCAAAGGTGAATGTTGAAAATTATCTACGCACATGTTTTGAAAATAAAAAAATTAATAAAAAAGATGTCTCCCTCCAAAAAATAAATTTTAATTTAGCTTCTAAAAAATGAGAGGGGAAAAAAGCGAGATTTCAAAAATATCTTTATTGTGCAACAATTTGTTATACAGAAAATATAAGATCCAATTGTGCTCATGCTTTGCATATATTAAGCATTTAATAGATGCTTTTTCATTAATTCATTCCTGACAGAGGATAGCTTTAATACAATATTATCCTTCACAGTACTGAATTACTTGAATTTATTAAATACTTAAATTCTTGGTGACTGAACTGAAAACATTAGTTGAAACAACATAAGGAATTCAAGGAAGCTAATCTTGCCTTGGAACTTTACTGACCACTGATTTGTATCTTGAATGATTAGAGAAAGATGTTGGATTAGGATTGGGCCACTTTATATAGAATTTAGTTATAAAATATTAAGCATGAAACAGTATAGCTTAAATACTATCAAGGATGGGTCTGCACTTAGCAGGATCCTATTAAGGCCACTTATCTGCATTTTATAGATATGAGTTTTAGAAGCTATCAGACATAGTAGAAAAACATAAATCATTTGGGTAGAACAATTTATTTTCCTTTCAATTTCATCCTATCACATTCTTATCTCCAGATAAATACTTTTCACAACTTTTGTAGGGTCAAGTAATATTATTAATCATAATGTACATAAGTTATGGAAGTGAGATTCATTTTTTTATTTGCTAACCACAACAAAAAATGAACTTAAAGAGTG
Organism: Sarcophilus harrisii; assembly: GCF_902635505.1. Classification (NCBI taxonomy): domain Eukaryota; kingdom Metazoa; phylum Chordata; class Mammalia; order Dasyuromorphia; family Dasyuridae; genus Sarcophilus; species Sarcophilus harrisii. The sequence goes on along the minus strand of NC_045428.1, from coordinate 144,971,943 downwards.
TCATAGTGGGGGAAAATGTTGAACTTGTAGTCAGAAGGCCTCTGACATTTACTAGCTGTGTGAACTCAAGCAAGTCATTCTTTTGAAACCTCATTTCCTCATCTACAAAATGAGAGAGTTGGACTAGGTCACTATTAAATTTCCTTCCAACTATGAAATCCCATTTTTTTGTGAGCAAATATGGTTCTATGTTATTGAGGAATATAGTAAGCAAATGGAAGTTGTGTTCTTGTTTTTCTCTTTTTCCTTCTTTTTTCCTTCCCTTTTTTCTTCTTTCTTTCCCTCCTTCCTTCTTCCCTTCCTTCTCTCTTTCTTTCTTCCCTCTCTCTCTTCCTTCTTCCATTTTTCCCTCTCTCCCTTTTTCCCTCCTTCCTCCCCTGCTTTCCTGTCTTTCTCCCTCCCTTCCTTCCCTCCCTTCTTTCCTTCTTCCCTTCTTCCTTCCTACCCTTCTTCCTTCTCTCCATTCTTCCTTCCTTCCCTCCTTCCTCCTTCCCTCCTTCCTTCCCTCCTTCCTTCCTTCCTTCCTTCCTTCCTTCCTTCCTTTCCTTCCTTCCTTTCCTTCCTTCCTTCCTTCCTTCCTTCCTTCCTTCCTTCCTTCCTTCCTCATTCCTTTCTTAGATTGCTGCAATGCTATTGGCATAGATAGATTACAATGGACAAATTTTCTCTGGTTCTGTAATTTTAACCTTAGACAACTGTTTAGGGGCTCTGAGAAGTTAAGGTGACTTGCCCAGGATAACATAGTATATGTCACAGGCAGTTTGGTATCTGTGTGAGCTTTGGCAAATTACTCAGCCTCTCTGGGCCTTGGTTTCCTCACTGAAAATGATAAAGTTGGAGTAGAAATTCCTTTTAATTCTAAATCTGTGGTTTTAGGATCTTAATTTGTTCTTACAATCACACATATATCAAATGTTAAACTAATTTCATGAACTATAATTGCACTTAATATAGTGGCATTTCTTTGGTTCAGATAGTCTTTTATCTTTAAACTGAATGTTTTCTTGCCTTCTCTTTCCCTTTTTTCTTTTCTTTTTTAAAGTTTTTTGAGACATGTTTCAGGAAAAAGCACACAACAATATACTTATGAAAAATCACCTGTTCCTAAAACTCTGGGGCTAATTTGATACATAATGCTTTTGTTTAATATATTTTCATAGGTTTTGCAGAGATATAAAGTAAAAGTAAGAAAGCCATACCTAAAATAGAGGGTCTTATTTGTGCTAAAATATTTTATAAGAAATGTGCCAAGCCAGAGGAATAATGTGGTGACATGGAAAGAGCTTAGAATTAAGAGTCAGAGAACTATGGCTCAAATCTCCTGTTTATTATTTATTACATGTGTGCTCTCTGGACAAACTACTCAACTCACTGGGTTTCACTATCCTCATCCATAAAATGACAGAGCTGAACTAGATAACTATAAAGTCCTTTCAAGTTCAAAATGTATTATCTTACAATTCTACCTTAACTATCTTTAAACTATCTTTGACATCTCCCTATTGGCAAAGCACCCCTGTAGTTCAGATTCTCATTTTATTTTATTCCTCTTCTTTCTCTATTTTATGTTATGCTTTGAGGCTGGGGTCACAACTAGTAAGCAGCTGAAGTCAAATTTGAACTCAGGTCCTCGACTCCAGGACCAGTGCTCTAATCAGTGGACCACCTTGAGCTTCCCCAAGTTCTCATTTCTTCTTGCATTCAACAATCCAGACAAACTGAATAACTAGGGATTTCCTCATCTCTTTGGGTACTCTTCCATCTCTATGAATTTGAACAGGCTAATCACACAAAATTCACCCTGTCCTTTGCTTTAGTTTTTAAAATCTCTCTTCTTTTAAAGTTCAACTTTGGTTTCATCCATGAAACCTTTCCTGATTCTCTTTTCCCTCACATTTTTGAACACATTTCTGAATCAATTATTTCCCACTCTGACATTCAATATTTTATTATATTAATTACATACATCCTTTACCTCATCCATTAGATTATGAGTTCCTTGAGATTGGGGACAGATTTGTTTTTTTAATTGTGTTTTCAAATTTCTTTGTATCACCAATGCTTAGCACAATGCCTGGCACATAGTAAGTGCTTTTTAAATGCTTGTTTATATAAGATCATCAACAGCAGAAATTATATTGCTTTTCTTCTTTATATAGTTGGTGTGTATAATAATTATTTAAGAAACAGTTAATGGATTGAATTAAATTTATATTAGATAGTTCTCTATATTCTTGTTTTCCCCTTTTCAATTGTACTTGCAGATGTTATACAAATATATGACTTATAATTTTATTGATGGTAGAGATTGTTCCATTATTTGTGACACATTATATGTGTGTCACATAATATATATTCAACAAATACTTAATTGTTAAATTCAAAATTGTTGACTGACTATATCTTTTTGGCAGAGAATCTCCAGGTCTCAGAACTAAGGTCAAAAAAGCTTTCTACCAAAACAATAACTATATGCATAGATGAATCAATCACCAGTAACACTCAAAAGCAGGAGCTTCATTTCTTTACATATGTAATAGGAAATGTAATGTAAGCAAGGGAACTCTTCCTTTCATTAACTAAAATATATCCCATAGAGTATGTCTGGAGCTGAATATTTTCCAGAGATATATGTGCTATCCTAGGAGTTCAGTCCATTTTATCATCACATTTCCCCCAGATCTGCTCCAATGTGCATCTATGATAGTTCAGTGATAAAAAACTTGGGGCTTTGAGGTGATGGTTCAATCCCTTCAAGTCCCTAAAGTGGTAAAAGAAATACTTCAGAAAGAATTGGACACTGAACCAAGACTGCCTTCTGGCATATCAGTTCCCTCTGTTTGCCCAAAATACAGGAAGTGTCTGAATATGTGGCAGGTCACATTTGCTCTGGGACTGACAGTGAGGGGTGAGGGAAGGACAAAAACAATGACTTTGCTCAACTATGGCAATTACAGCATGTGCTCATCCAAGTGAACCTGGTTGGGGACTGTGTTTTTCTTTAAAAGGCAATGGGAGTTTTGGGGACTGACCCAAATTTGACATTTTAGAAAGAGTAAGAGACAAGAATGAGAAAAAAGTGAGAAAAAAGTTTGGGTAAATATGTCTGAAATTATGATTCTTTGTTCCCACAACTTTCTAAAACCTAGTGAGTACTACATGGGGCAAAAGAAAAGTGCATTAGACACAAGCTTAAGGAACAGAATAAAAAAATAATGTAAAAAGAAAGACAAAAACCACAAGAAATGACATTCCTAAAGCCTTCAGAAATCAAATAATACTTTCTCATGAATGCTAGGAAAAGTGATCAATAAAACAAAATTTATATATATCCCCCAATAAAAACAACAGCAACAACCACCACCACTAACTTACATATAAAAGACTTCAACTGCTGAAAAGTGTGAAAGGATTGAAAGGAACTAACATTTCTCCAGACTTTCTTTTTTAAACTGAGACAAAAAAAGAAGCAGTGAACAGGTTTATTATTCTGAACTTTCAGCTGGAAAGTATTCTAAAGTCAGCAAATGGAGAGAAAACAGAAAGCTTGTATAAGGAAGCTTGCTCTGATACAATCAAAGAATAATAAAGAGGGAGTGACAGAACCAGAGAGATGGCAGAGGTTGGAAAGACCTCTCAGATCAATAAATCCATGTTTCTGCTGCATCATGTAACATTAACCTTGGGCAGATGGGAGGGTTCCAAATAGAAAGAAGACTTGTTGCCAGGAGTGTTGGTTTTTTATTGTTATTATTAAATTACAAGTGAACTTGAGAAAATCATTTAACTTTTTCATCTTAGCTTCCTCATATAGATAATATAACTGATTAGTAAGACTTGGTTTCAAGTTTAGAACCAGAGAATGAAAGTACAGGATGTTAGCATCATATACCCCCACTAACTTCCAGTGAAGGATAATTTTTGTCTTTGGTTAGCGAGACCAAGCAGCTTCAAACATACTGTTCTCACTCCCTGTTTTAGAAACACTCAGGCTTGGTACTGTTTTTTCCTCCCCTTTTTCTTTTTCTTTTTTTATTTCTTTGGGAGAAAAAACCAACACACAATAGTAGCTAAAATCAGCACTTAAAATCGCTAAAATATTTAGATGAAGAACATTGCTTGTGTGTGTTGAAATCATTATTTAGGGAAGTGGATTATTATGGGTAAATGTTGGGAAAGAATTTGCCTTTACAATATTCTTAATTAGGTTACAGATGGTGCATGGTTTGTGGGTGTGAGTGTAATTGGAGAATGACTCTAACCAATTTAATCATTTCTACTGTTTTTCTACTATTGTTTGCTATTCATTTTTATTTTGTTACTATTACTATTCATTTTATCAACTCTCTCAAAGAACATTTCTTGTTGGGGAAATCATTAGACCAAAAATTTACAAACCACTAAATTTAACTAAAGTTAGATATTTGGAAAGAGTAAATATGATAAATTCTCCTTTCTTTTATAGTCAAGTTCTTCTCTCTTAAATATCTGCACATTTCCCTCCCATTTAGTAGGCATTTGTGAAGTGCCTATTAGTTGAAGGTGCTGAACTGTGCTAGATTTCACATAGTTTCCCATATTTAGAGCTATCTCTCTCAATTCTTTTGACAATATCCCCCATTTTCTTCTACTTTAGTGTCTATGGATAAGATGGAAGAAAGAATTCTTCCAAAAAAATGATAAAAGTTTTAGTATGTTCTCTTGATCCCTTCTTGGAGTTACTATCAGATTCTTCCTTGAATAATCATCATCTCTCTTACTAATCTTTAAGCTCTACCTATTTACAGTTTCCTTTCCTACCACCTACAAATATATCCAAGTTTCCACCATCATAAAAAATAAATAAATGAACTCCAAAGCCACTAAACCCTAACATCTCCTCAAGCTATTATCATGTATCTCCCCTATTTCTCAATCTGTTCACTTCCTCTCTTCTTATTTCTAATTCCTTTGTGGTCTGGTTTCTGGACTTGCAGCTGAAACCATCCTCTCTGAATTTATAAATGACATCCTAACTGTCAAATCTAATAATGTCTTAATGACTCCTCTACGGTATTTGAGGCTATTGCCTACCTTCTCCTCTTGAACATTTTCTACTCTTTGGGAATACTTAATACTGCTCTTCTTTAACCCTCCTGCTTGAGTTTTCTTTTTTCATTATTTCAATTTTTCAATATTTCATTATTCGTTTTCAGTGTCTTTATTGTTCATCATCCAGATCACAGTCCCTAACTCTAACTATACTCCAAGATTCTGCCTTGGGTTCTCTTCTCTTTTCTTTCTTTACTGGCTCAAGTAGTGACCTTCTTGATTTTTAAAAGTTTAATTTTCATCTCAATGCAGATAACTTCCACACATAAATCTAGTCTTAGTTTCTCTCCTGAGTTCAAGTTCTACATCATCAGTTGCTGGATATTTCAAAATGAATATAACATGTAAATGTAAAACTAAACGTGTTTATATAACATAATTCATTATCTTTGCCCCCTCCCCACTTACTCCTCTGATAAACTTGCTTCTTTACTCTCAAGAGCTCTACTAACTTTCTAATCATCCAGGCTTACTCAAGTAATTATCCTTTGCTTCTCGATTTCTCACCCACAACACCTCTTACAAATGGTCATTTTTTTCCTTTTAGATTACAGCCAATTGGTTCTCGTCTCCTTTTTTGTCTAGACTATTGTAATATTTCCCTCTATAAATTGCCATAGTCTCCTAATTGGGTTATCTGCCTCAGAGAGCCTCTACCACACATTAATTAATCTTCAGAGTTGTCGAAGTGATTTTCCAAAGTACTAACCATGTTACTGTCCTTCTAAAAAAACAAACTAGTAACTTCTTAGCATCTCTAGAATCAAATATGATGTCCTCTGGTATTCATAGTTCTTCAGAACATTGTCCCAACTTAACTTTCCAGACTAGTTATATTTTCTTTCATGTACTCTATGGTCCAACCACATCGACTTCTTTACTGTTTCTTGTACTTGACACCCCATATCTTATCTGTATTCCACTGAATTGGCTGTCCCTCATGGCCCCATGTTACTCTCTCTTTATAATCAGTAGCATCCTTCTAGATTCAGCTCAAACATTGCCTTTATGAGGTCTTTGTTAATCCTCCACACACAAAAATGTGGATCCTCCACAACCCCCAGCTGCTAGTTCATTATCGCTTTAAAACATTGCTTTACATTTATTTTGTATTGTCTTTTTATGCCCATATATGCTCCTCTCATTAAACTATGTGCCCTATGAGTATGGTTGTTTTATGTTTGTTAATTGAATGACTGACTTGAAAGGACCATAGAGATCATCCATCTCAACCTCATTATTTTATAGATGAGTCAGAGTGATTAAGTGTTGTGCCTGTAATAATATCAAATTAAATGATAGAGCAAAGAATTGAACACAGTTCTCTAGTTCTATTCTAAGGGATTTTCATATATATATAATTGAACAGAGTTCTCTAGTTCTATTCTAAGGGATTTTCATATATATATATATATATAATTGTCCAAGATTCCAAAACAGAAAACAAAAAAGAGGCTATGTTCTTCCAAAAAAGAGGTTATGTTAGCAAATAGTTTTACAAATTTCACGAACCCCCCAAACTTAGTATCCTACAGTTTTCATTTATTCCCCAATAAAAGCCAAAGTTGCCTATACTTCCTCCTTTAGCACACATCACCATTTGGAACAGGGCCATGCCAGAGCATAGATATTAATGTCTGTGCTTTCTTAATCTTTTGTGACTATAAATTTCAAAAGACTAAAGACTTTGGTCCTTGGAATAGTGGAGAAGAAAAGAAAGGGGAAAGGAAATAAAGTTGTGAAAAGATACCATCTTTGTCAACCATACAATCAAGTTGTCAGTAAGGTTTTCAGTTCTCCCTTAGAAAAGCCAGATTTAGCAAGTACTAATTATTTAGCCCCTTATGGGGATAAAGAACAGGTTGGTGCATCAGAGAAATTCATTTTATTCTCCTGGATAGGAATAGCCTTGATTAAGGGCATGTAGCCAGTGGGTTTCTCCATGAATAAGCACTCTAGTTAGTTTTGTACATATCACAGGAAACAAGCACTTGAAGAACAAAGTAAGAAAATGACCATATTTGGAGGGGAACTGGTCAAGAAGACAGGAAGATATATGATTTTGAATACCATTCACTACTAAAATTAATTGCCTCAATACATAGAAGTTATAGAACTCATCTAAACAACAAAAATATGCTATATGCATCATGTATACATACAAATATATAATCTATATGTGAGAAATGGAAAACTATAGAAAAAACACATTGTACTACTATTTTCTATGTATGGTGTATATATATGTATATATATATATACATATATATACAAATACATCTAGCTATTATATGTATATGTATATATAATCCAGTGTAACCTATACTGACATTTTGTGGTTGGATCCCCAGATAACAGTTGCTAACTTTGGATTCTAGACATCACCTTGAACTTACTCTTAATACTCTTAATATAGCTCATGAGCCGCCATCAGCATGTTTTTCATCAATACTCATGTCAACAAATGTTTATAAGACTTATTATATTTTATAAAGACAATTATACTCAAATACTATAGCAAGAACAGTTTAAAAAATTCCAAAAAAATCCCCATAAACTTGGAGTATATACACGTGTATATCTACATAGCTATATAGCATCCATAGGGAGAATAGGTTCAAATTTAGTGTCCAGTGGTAATGAGGTACACATGATAAATGTATGTAAAACTAAGGCAACTTACAACTCCCTGTCCTATAGAATAGGGAAGACTTTTCTCTCTTTGAAGAATACTTGTGCTAGTTCTTAGGGCCTGTTTCTTTCTACAGCTTCTCAATTGTAATCGGTAATGCTCCTTGAAATTAATTATCACTTCTTTGACTGTCTCTCTGCATCCATATGCAAAAACTGTGTACTGTGTCTTACCTTTTAGATACAACATTTTCTAGTGCCTTAATATCTGTGTATGTGTATATTCATGCCACTGAAAGTTTAATATATAAATATATGTGCTCATATAAATACAGATGCTTACACACAAATGGGTATACAAAAAGTCTCAATACTATTTTAAGCATATTAAACACATTTCTAGACAAGGTTTTGTATACTTACTGAGAAGAATTCAAAAGTACATTGTGGTTATTTTTCTTTAGCTTGCCATGCTGTAACAAATTCAAAGAGTTTTCCTTTTTTAATTTTAAATTTAATTTTAATTTTAAACAAATACCCCAAATACTACACATACTTGAATATTTTATATCTTGTTGAGAGGAAGAATTTTAGTGAAGCAAAATTGTAATGTAAAAGAAATAACTTTGTTATTTTTTATTAATTTTTGAGAAAATATTGTCCTAGATGTTTCATTCTTAAATTATAATTTGTCATTTAATCATAAATTTATTTTGACAGGAATTTCAAAGACTTAGAGACTTTCTTCACTGCTCACAAGACCTCTCTCTGTTCTTCTAAAAGAAGGAGTAAATAAGGATCAAAGTTAGATTTTTATTGCAAGATTTGCATGAGCATTTTTATAGAAATACTTAATTTTTTTTAAAACTACCTTTATGTCAAAGACAATTATCTCATTACAAATCTCATTTATCAGCAATTCTCCCCTAAGAGGCATATAGGTGCCAAGTAGCAGTATTTTTATTTTACAGGGGAAAAAACCCTCTGAAATATGAAGAGGTAATTTGAGCTACTCAAAGTCACAAAATGTTTCAAATGGTTGCCTGAGAATTAAATCTAATAGTCAAGGCTGCTTCTCCTCTTGTTATCATCCAAAAAAGTAGAAAACATTAATTTTCAAGTAAGCCAGTCAACAAATGTTTCTTAAGTATTTACAACTGGGTTACAAAGAAAGGCAAAAATAATATCTGCTCATAAAGAGCTTATATTTTAATGGGTGTGTTTAAATAACTAGGTACATAAAAGAACTGTGTAAAATTGATAGAAAGTAATCTGAATGAAAGGTGCAAGAGTTAAGGGAACAGGTAAAATCCTCCTGCAGATGGTCAGATTTGAGTTGAATCTTGAAGCAATTTTGGGAAATAAAGAGGTCAGAAAGAGAGAATTCCAGTCATGGGGGGGTAGCCAATTCAAAATCAGTGAGATGGGAGATGCAGTACCACCATGTATGAGGAACAGCAACAAAGACAAAATAGCTGAATTTCAGATTATGTGAAGGGAAGTAAAAGTTTAATATATTGGAAAATTAGGAAGAGGTCAGGTTATGAGAAGTTCTAAAAATACAAGACATAATTATAATCAATGACAGAGTTAATAATGATCCACTAGAGCCACTTGAATAGGGGTCTGACATGATCATACCTTGGCATTTGAATGAATAATGGAATGGAGCAGGGAAGGATGAAGCAGGGACCCCAGTTAGGAGACTATTAGCTAGACTATCAGACTATTATTTGTGTAGGTAAAAGGTGATGAAAAGCTAAAGTAGGATGGAAGCTAGGTGAATGGAGAGAAGGGGACTTTTATGAGATAGTAAGAAGGTAGAAGTGACAAGATTCAACAATGAAATCAACAATGAAAACAAGATAAAAATGAAAAATGAGATACTAGCCCTCCTCTTACCATTGGTTGAAAGCATGTGAAAATTACCAAATTATAAACTTTAAAAAGTACTTAGCACAATGCCTGACACATACTAGATGCTTTTCTTCCAGGATTTTGTAATGTAACTTTCTGGGTACAATGGAGAGACAATGGAAGAAGAAAATCTGAATGAATTATCAAATGTGAGGTTAGAATCCATGAAAAAACTGAAATTTGGAAGTATCCCCCAAATTAGAAACAAACTTTGTAGATAGTCCAATAGTAAAGACATATTTTAGAATATGTAAAAACAAATTTAAAGCTATTTTAAGGAATTAATTGATGCATTAACACAGACTTTTGAGACCACATTGTGACTATGAAGACTAGTACAAGAAACTAGTTTGAATAGCAGTGAACAGAATCACATTTTAAACACTGTAAGTGAATATACAATTAGAAAGACAAAAAGGACATCTAAATATGAACTCAAGGTTTTGGGCAATTTCAAAAAGTTTGAAGCTATGGAGACCTTCAGGAAGAATAAAGGAAGTTATTACAATGACAATACAGAATGAACTAAAATTCATGAATGACACAAGTTGGGTCCAAAAGAGGGAGTAAACATCTTCCTAAATAGAGAAGTTAGAGACCTATGGGAATTGAGAAGGGACAAGTTGGCTACTAAATAGAAATGTATCACAGCTCAAAATTGCAGGGGTCAACATAGGGGTTGAAAGTTATGCATAAGACTCAGAAGCAGATTCTAAAATTGACATAAAATTCTAAGTCTAGAACTGGGTTGGCAATATTACTGACTAAAATCTTAAGTTGTTTGGTCTATTACACAAATATAAAACCTAGTGGTTGGGCTTGACAAGCTTCTTAGGTACCTCCAACTCTATTTTTTTTTTTTTTTTTGATCATCCTAAGATTGGGAAAAGGAATAGAAAGGATGCTAAGGTATGTCTATTGGCTATAGGAGATAAACTAATTTGTGACAGAATTTAAGAACAAAATGGGATTCACCTGGAGTCAGGTTTTAACTCTGATGACTTTGCTTCATAATCTGTCCAGTTAAAAATAGCTCTTCAGTTCCTTTCTACCGTCTACAAAGAGAGTCAGATCACTGGATCTCCTTCCAAAGGATCCCTATCTTTATCTATGGCTGCTACAAACCAGCAGAATAGAGTGGTATAATCTCCTACAATTTACCATTGTTTTTCTCTCATTACATCAGCACCTGGGGTTCCTGTAAATGTCTTATGAAACACCAACCTTGAAAAAAATACCTTAGCTTGCAATAAGCAATGGAAACTACTAGGGCTTTTCAGTGTTGCTATGGTGACTAACAAGATAGATAAAGCCATTTAAAGCTGTTTCTTAAAACACAAACATAGCTTACTGGACCCAAATATTAGGGGGCAGACGATGAAGGATTCACATTGATTTAAACAAATGAGCTCTATGAGGTAATGTCCCAACACTATAAAGAAAGATCTCCCATTTATATACCATAAGTTATTTTTCTGCCATAAGAAACAGAGGAGGGGATGATTTCAGAGACATTTGAGAAGATTTGTATGAACTGATGCAGAAGGAAGTGAGCGGAATTAGAAAGATAATTTATATAATAAAAACATTGTAAACCTGAATAACTTTGAAAGATATATGCATTTTGATCAATACAATCATAAAAAATAATCCCACAGGATAGATGATGAAGAATGACACTAAAATTTTTGAGCTATTTGACTCAATGAGCAGAAAACAGAATGAGATGTATTTTGGATATGGTCAGTATGGAGATTTGTTTTACTTAATTATGCATATTTATTTATTTGTTTTCTTCTCATTTGAAGAATAGACCATGAAATGGTGGCTCAAGAGAAAGACAATAAATGCTATTAAATGAAAGAAAATTAATTGTGTGCATGAGATATGGAGAGCAAGGGGGGAAAAAGAGAGATTTCCCAGTTCCTACTACACCAAATAATACTACACCAACATGCTATGTTAAATTCAATGATAATCTGTCCTACTGAAGCACAGATAGACCAGATCAACAGCACTGTATGCTATTGTGCTTTATTAGCTCATTTATATCTCATAAAAGGAAAACAAAAGCTGATGAATAATTGATCTTAGCTAGCTCCATGACTACAAATACTTCTCTTTTTCCAGTTAATACCTAAAACAGAGTTCTTTAATTAGGGATCAACAGAATTTAGTTTCAGGGGATCTATGAAATTTTAGAGAAAAAAATATATACTCAATTTCATTAAACTCTGATTTCCTGTATCTTATTTTATATATTTGATAATAATATTTAAAGCAGGAGTCCATTGATTCCCCAAATGATCTATGACACCAAAAAAGTAAAGAACTCCTAATCTATATATTTATTCTTCCACTATTTTACTATCTTGATAACTGACTCTGATGTATATCTTGTCTAAGGCTTTAGTTAAGACCAGTTATGATCATGAATCCCACCTGTAAAATGTTCTCTCAACAATATTGGGAGATGGCAGCTGTGCATCCATGGCAGTGTGTTATTTCTTTCAAATATTCCAGTTTAGGAAAGTGTGGGAATCTATATCCCTTTCTGCACAGGATCTAGTTACACAGGAATTCATGTAGAAAGTTGGATAGTGGTAGCAGAAGCAAACATAAGCTTCTCTCCCTGGGTCCCATGGGATAAAGAGAAAAGAATGGGAAAGTTAGCCAATTCATCATACCAAAATAAGACAGGGCATTTCTAGGAATATTGAGTTTTCATTTATGGTTTGTACAATTTTTCAGCAGAATAAACTGTATAACATCCAGCAAGTTGAGGTTGCTTTTTTTTTTTTTTCATTTCTTTTTTTTTTAACATGTAGCACCTGCAATCCCTGTAGCTTTCTCATGAAGTACCAGTCTTGAGAAAACATCTCAAGGAGCAATGGGTGATGCATGGTACTGGGGATCTTCAAGGTTGCTGTGGTAATTAACAAAGTAGATGAGGCTATTTAAAGCAGTAACTTATAGCACAGCATACACACCTGTCCCAACTGCCATCTCGGAAGGTGTGTTTCACAGGTGAAACTCTGAAGAGCTTTTTCTTCCTAATAAGGGATTTACATGAAAAGCAAGACTCTTTCTAGTTTAATTTTGTGTTGTACCAAGAGACAGAAACTTTGAATTCTATCTCTTTAGATTTTGTGTTACTTCTTTCTATAGGTTTCATGTATCAAATTTCAAAGATCAAGGCAAGGGGATTTCTTTTTTGTTTTCTCTTGTCATGGATTTCTTTGGCCGTTTGGTGAAGTCTATGAATTCCTTTTTAGATTAATTTTTGTTATCCCCCATTTATAATGGAAGGAAATGCTAAATTTAAGCTAGACGTTAGTGAAAATCAAAAATATTTTTCCTAGTTTATGCTAACTTTTTCCCAAGGTTTATTCTCCTGAAATTTATCTATGAACTTCAAAGGCACTGAAATAAGAGATCCTGAAATAGATAGACAGATAGATAGATAGATGAGAGAGAGAGACATAATGCACTTATTAAGTATGTACCAAGTATATATCAAGAACTGTGGATCTAAAATAAAACAAAAATTTGTGGATCTAGTCCAACTTATTTTTAATGATTAAAAAAAATAAATTGGGAAAGGAATTGACTTTCATAAGATCTCACAGGTACTTCATAGGAGAGTCAAAATTTGAATTCCAAAATCCAATGCTATTTGCATTAGTAGAAGGCTAGTGGTCAAATTAGACAGCTTCTAAATTTCCTCCAAATCTATTTTTTTTTTTTAAATCATCTTAGGACTGAGACAAGGAACAGGAAGGGTGCTAAGGTATCTATTGGCTGTATGAGGTAAATAATTTCTGACAGAATTTCAATTGTGCTTGGATGAAGAATTAGTATTTATTAAAATTATTACTTGTTTATATTTTGTGGTGACTCCTAACACAGTGCCTAGTGAATATCAGGTACTTAAAATTTTTTGCTCAATTGAGTAACAATAAAAGAAATGAATCTATGAAGGGGAATCTAAGAATTAATGATGATAATTCACATATTCACAGGGTTATGATTTACAAAGTATTATTCCCATAGTTAATATATGTGTTTTTATCCCCAGTTTAGAGACAAATAGACTATGATTTATAGAGAAGTGATTTGTTAGTGTTCACACAGGTAATAAATGTTAGTAAACAAACTCAAAATAAAGTTCAGTTCTTGGTTTACCATGCTCTGCTGCTTCTATTTGAGGAAACTAAGTGGTTCAGTGGATAGAGTGATAGATTTGGGAGTCAGGAAGACCTGAGCTCAAATCTAGCTTCAGATATCTATTGGCAGTGTGACATTGGTCAAGTCATTTAACTCCTATTTGCCTTAATTCACTGGAGAAGGAAATGGCAAACCACTCCAGTATCTTTGCCAAGAAAACAACATGGACGCTATGGATCATTGGTTCATAATTTGGATACAACTAAACAATATTTCATTACTATAAGTTATTCCTTCAGTTTCCCTTTATGTAATATGGAAGTTATGACAGCTACTACTTCAAAATATTATAGCAAGGGATTAATTAGATATCAGTTTTAAAGGTCTTTCTTTCTGGGAAAAAAGCTATCAATATATATGGTTATTTATGTAATTATAAATTAAAAGGACAATTGGCTTAATTCCTGTCTTTGTATTAGGATATTTGTGATCCTTAAGCAAAAAAGGAGAATTAAAAGTATTCTTGAGCTCCTCCTTTATTTACATCTCTGATTCACTTTTACTCCAAATTCCTTTTTTCTGTTGTTCTGCAAATTCTTGAGCTTCTCCTTTATTTACATCTCTGATTCACTTTTACTCCAAATTCCTTTTTTCTGTTGTTCTGCAAAAGATGTGAGGAAGCATTATAGTTGTTATATAATGATAAACAATGCTTTTTCTAAAGAATCCAATTCAAACTAAAGGACAGATAATTAAATTTTCAATGCTTTATATCTAGTATATTTATACTCATATGAGAGGACCCACAAATTTGTAGATTTTTTTCAAAACAAGATATTTGGCCATACCGTTAATAATTAAATAATATTTATTTATTTATAATTATAATTATTTATATTATATATTTATAATTATAATAATTTATAATTAATACAAATTTATATTCCTGATTTAATTACAATATTCTTCTTCAAACTTTTGTTCAAAGATGGAAGAAAAAAGCCAAGAAATTACATCAGCTCTCTCCAAGTTCCCTCAGAAATAATGTTAAATCAAATCTCTAAATACATTCTGGAATAAAAAAAGCTACAAAAAGATGGAGTGAAACAATTTTCTAAGCTTACGATAATTTAAAAGAACCTCAGTAAAGGTCTGTCTCATGCAGGCAAAAAGAAAGCATAACGTAACATAAATAGTATCTGAGCAAGTCAGTGGCAGCACTTAGCCACAAATCAGCAATGGAGGCTATTCTAGTTCAGTAAGCTAGTGGCACAGCCTCAGTGCAGAGGGCAAACTGGTAGTCCCAGGACTGCCCTCTTCTTTGTACAACAGGCATGATTGAGCCACCTCCCCAGGGCAGTGGGCAAGCCACTAGTACCTGAGACACCTGTGCAGAAAGTCAGTGACCAGGCGCTGGCCATGAGCACAAGAAGCTTGAGACAGTGCCCCCTGGACACCAAGTTAGAAGGAAATTAAAAAGCTGGGAAACAATTTTCACAGGCAGTATTTCTGAAAGAAACATTATTTCTAAAAAAAAAAAAATAGAAAATTGAATCAAATTTATAAAATACAAGTCATTTTCCAATTGATAAATGGTCAAAAGATATAAACAACAATCTTCTTCTGAAGAAATAAAATCTGTCACATGAAAAAAATGCTCTAAATAAATACTGATGAGAAAAAATACAAATTAAAGCAATGCTGAGATGCTACCTCACAGATTGGGTAATATGACAAAAAAAGGAAAATGATAAATTTTGGAGAAGATATGGGAAAATTGGAACACTAATGCATTGTTGGGTGGAATTGTGAACTGATGCAATAATTCTGGAGAACAATTTGGCACTACGCCCAAAGGGCAATTAAACTATATATAAGCCTTTATCCAGCTATGCCCCCCAAAATTTATTAAAAAAGGAAAAAGGACCGATAGGTATAAACATCTTTCTTTTGAGGCAATTAGGGTTAAGTGACTTATCCAGGGTCACACAGCTAGTAAGTGTCTGTGGCTGGATTTGAACTTAAGTCCTGACTCCAGGGGTAGAATTCTATCCACTGTGCCACCTAGCTGCCTCAAACAGCTTCTCTTTTTTGTGGTGGCAAAGAATTAGAAATTGAGGGGATGCCCATTGTTGAGAATGGCTGAATGGATTTTGATTGTGATGGAATGTCCTATAAGAAATGATGAGTAGGTAGATTTCAGAAAAATCTGAAAAGACTTACATGAACTGATACTGAATGAGGTGAGCAGAACCAGGAGAACATTGGACACAGTAATAGTTAGATTATGGGATTATCAACTTTGTTAGATTTAGCTTTTCTCAGATTACAATATTCCAACACAATTCCAAAAGAATTATGATGGTAAATGTCATCCACATTAAGAGAAAGTCTGAATGCAAATCAAAGCACACTATTTTTTTTTCTTTCTCATGGTTTTCTCCCTTTAATCAGATTTTATAACATAACTAATGTGGAAATATATTTAACATGATTATACATGTATATTCTTTATCAGTTTGCTTGCTGCCTTGGGGAAGGGGGAGGATAGGGAGGAAGGGGAAAATTCAGAACTCAAAATCTTATAAAAATGAATATTGAAAACCATTTTACATGTAATTAGAAAAATACATTTAATTAAAAGATTTACATATAATTAGAAAAAAATAAAATATTATTAAGGGGAAAAGAAACAACATAAAAAGGAAACTTCTATTTAAAAAGAAACATACTTGCCAACAATCTAAGCATCTCATTAAAGGTAAGCAAAAGTAAATCACAAGTTGGAAAAAATTGAATGGAAAAAAAGAAAGAGAATCATCAAAATGTCCCAAATACTGAAAAATGGAGAGGTAAGCCATGTGCCAAGACCATATATTGTCATCTTATTTATTTAATTGGTATTCAGATAATATCATGCAAAATGCCAGGCTGAATAAAACAAAAGATAGAATTAGGATCGCCCAGAAAACTATCAACAATTTCAGATAAGCAAATAATACCATTGTGATGACAGAAAGTAAAGAGAAATTAAGAAGGTTCTTCATAAGGGTGAAGGAGCAGAGTGTAAAAGCTGACTTGAAGCTTAACATCAAAACTAAACAAATTAAGATCTTGGCAACCTGTCTCATCCTTTCCTTGCAAATAGAGGGAGAAAAAAAAATGGAAGTAGTGTCTGATTTTATATTCTTGAGCTCAAAGATCACTGCAGATAGTGACAGCATCCATGAAATTAAAAGATACTTGCTCCTTGGAAGAAAAGCTATGGCAAATCTGGACAGCATACTAAAAACAGAGACATTACCTTGCTGACAAAGATCTACATAGTCAAAGTGATAGTTTTTCCTGTAACAATGTATGACTGTGAGAGTTGGCATATAAGATAAAGTGAGTGCTGCAAAACTGGTGCTTTTGAATTATGGTGCTGGAAAAGACTTTTGAGAATGGCTTGAAAAGCAAGGAAGTCAAATCAGTCAATACTTAAAGAAATTAATTCAGACTATTCACTGGAAGGTTAAATACTAAAGCTGAAGCTTAAATACTTTCTCCACATTATTAGAAAACAGGACGCTTTGAAATGTCAGTAATTTCTGAAATACCACAGGATCTTAGTTTGAGAGATAAAAGGGATTTCAGAAGCCCCATCTTCTAATGCAGAATGGAGAGGAAGGGAGGGAGACACTCAGAACTCAAAAAGTAACCAAAAAATGAAATAAATCTTTAAAATATTCTTTCTGTAGAGATTGTAATATTCCCAAATCCAAAGCCATGCAAAGGTTGTGTTTTGGGGTCTGGAGTAGAATGGAATCACTGAAAACTTGGTTCAATTTTCCAAACAGCATCTGTCCTAACTATATGTACTCAATAGACCCCCAAACCCCCTCAGTTTGAGTAGTTATGGTTTTCCCTGTTAAAATGGTCTGGTCATTCCTGTTGAGTGGCTATGACTCTCATAGTGGTCTGGGACTAAATACAATAAGCACCTGCGAGAGCTTATGATGAGACAGAGTAGAATGTTATAAAAAAAGAACAATTTCTTGTTCTATGAGATATTTCTCCAGAATAAAGCGCTCAGGAGTCTAAAAGTCATTTTTTCTTTAATTTTGCTTTTGTGGGTAAAGACCAAAGTTTTGAGATGGCAGCCCTTTATCTTGAAGGTCATGACTCTCCAAAATCATTCCCTTTTCAGCTTTTTCTTTGAGATTCTGACTTTTCCCAAGTCTTGTCTCCCCACATGGTGGACACCATGCCCCAACCTGTATCTAAATCATTGGAAAAGGATTGAAATATGGAAAAGGCCCTGATGTTAAGAAGCACTGAAGGCAAGGAGAAAAAGGGGATAGAAGAGACTGAGATGGATAGAAAGTGTCATGGAAACAATGAACATGAATTTGGATGGAATAGATGGAATAGTGGAAATTAGAAGGATCTGGTATCTAATGGTCCATAAGTGACAGAGTCTGAGATGATTGGAATGACTGAACAACAAAATGAGGGGCAAAATCTTAGTTATTTAATATTTAGTGAATGCTGAATATGTTTGCAATATGAACATGAACATGAGAACATGAAGAAATGCAGTTATTCATCCCAAAGCAATGAACATTGGCAAGATCAACTTTCAATTACATGACCTTTAAGATCATATATAGCCCTAAGTTTTTGAACCAATAATCCTATAATCCTTTGAGAGAAGCTGTTTTATCCTTCATTCCCACAAATCTCTTGATTTTTTCTTCTTTCTTGTATTTTCTTCTTTGTTTTTCTACCCAGTTTTTTTCTATTTTTTTTTTTAATTTTCAATTTTCTATTCAGCTGGGCAAGACTATTGTGCCACGATTGCTTCTATTTTTAAAAATTCTCTCTGAAATGACAAAATTGGTCATTTCTTTCATGACTTATTTTTCATTCAAAGATGTCTTTTCTACAGGTTTCTTTGTGTATATATATATATATATATATATATATATATATATATGTGTGTGTGTGTGTGTGTGTAAATGTGTATATGAATACATCAAAAAGCAGAAAGGCAGGAGAACAATTGTCTGCTATTTTTTTTTCTTTCATAATATCTCTTGTATGATTGTCATCCATGTTCTGTCTTGGATTAAAGCAAATCTATCCAATGATATGGCTGAAGTAGCACCAGGTCATATGCTTTAGGAGAAGCACCAAATATTGAGGGTTGATCGAAGAATTCAAAATGAAAAAAGTAGGTTTATTTAGGAGAAGAGGTTGCAGACAAAAGGAAGGGATATAAGATACCTGGAATGGTAAATATAAAATAGAGCAGGAGAACACATAGCAAGGAAAGAGCTTTTAACAATTAATGATGGAAAGGGCAAGTTCCCTAGTGGAATTTGTAAACATCCTAAGAGGGCTCATATGAAGAATTCCTGATGTGCATCCACCCAAATATAACTTCTGCTACAGATATAACACATAAGCTCCTGACTATTGCTACTTAGCCTCAAGCTCCACTCCAAATTGAAGGAAGACTGGAATGATATATTCAGGGCTGAACTGGGAACAAGGAAAAACTGGCTTCAAATCTTATCTCAAATAGCTGGGTGATTCAGAAGTAGGCTTAACTTATCAATGCTAATGGAGAAGAAAGAGATCATTATAAACAACAATTCCAAAAGAATTACCTTTAATTACATTTAATTAATTATTGGATTGATTAATAATTAATAGGTTGATTTATTTAAATCAGACTTTTGAAAAATTCATAATATGTTTTTCTAACATACTTGTCTTCCAAATGATGCTTTCTTCAGGTAAAAACAGTATTAAAATAATTCATAATCCCTTGGAATATAATACCTGAGATGTAAAGAAATGAAGAGGTATTTTGAAATTAGGTAGGAAAAGGCATATTCTATGGTAATAGTCAACTATCCTTGCATGGACAATAAGGTTTATAATATTTATATGATAATCTAAAATGTAAGCTCCTTGAGATCAGGGTCTATTTTCTTTTTATGTCTCTGTACCCCCAAGTCCTTTGATCACAAAAGCTTAAAAAAACTTTGTTGAATTAAACCTCTTGGAAGATAGATAAAAGGAAAAGTCATTCCATTCCTTTAGAAGACACTTGTAGAATGACTAATGAAAGAATATCCACACAATAAAAATGCTTTATAATATTGACGGACCATAGAAAATAAATGAAAAAAGTCATACACAATTCTAAGGAACTACATATAAGCTGACAAAGGAATCAGAAGTGAATTGTGTAATTAAGGGGAGGTGGGATCAAGTCAGGAATACTGGGACATTTTAGCCGACCTTTGAATTTGAGCTGGATATAATGAAATCACATTAAGGGTCAAAAAGCCAATTGGTCCCAAACTGCAAGCTAACTGTGAAATATAAAGGGGACTTTTATCTTTTTCATACAAAAGTTGCCCAGTATCTCCATTAATACAGACCTTAACTCCTCCATATCTTCCTTTCTTAAATGATTCATTTCTATATTTTCCCATAAATTCTCCATAAATAATCTGCTAGACCTATAGCAGTTTCCTTGTTCTCTTATTATCTCAAGGACTACCAATGTAGTACTTGGACTTGATTATTTGCCATTTCTTCCTCTCACTATATGACCATCTGGCCTGGCTTTGAAAATGCCTTTCTTATGCATGAAAATTCATAGAGAATATGATGTTAAACAACATACACCATCCTTCTTTCCATCATCCTTCCTCTAGCCACTTAACCACTCTCTGCTCAATATCCTCAACCATAAAATGACAACAATAATAGCACCTGCCCCACAGAGCTGTGAGGATTAAATAACATATGGACAATCCTTCGTAGACCTTAAAATGGAATATATAGGTGCTAGCTATTTGGAGTAATTTGTGGTTTTGATTTGCCTGACATCCTAGTGTTTCACTTTATATGAATGGTAATATTTACCTTCACACATCCTATTCTGCACATCATTTTACTGGATGGAGAAGCACTGTAGAAACCTGAATTCAAGTCATTCCTCTTACTCACATTGTCTGTGGAATCCTGGGCAAACCTCTTCTCAGAGTTTTAAACTAATTTCTCCAGCTCTAAGTTGCAGAGAAGGTATCAATCTGCATCAGTAATTTCCTAATTTGAAATTTCTTTATCCATATGAAATCTAACCCTTACCCCGATTCTTATCTATTTGCCTTTATACATTCTGTTCTATTCAAACTGGAAATCTCAAAGTTTCCCAATCTTGTCTTTTCCTACCAGGATTACTGTCTTTGCAATCTATCATTCTGGCTGACCACCCACCTGAATTGGTCTCTCTATCCCCCCTCCCTTTTGAAACACTGCCCTACTTTTAAGGTTTCAATTCTAGCTTCTTACATAATTCCTTCTCTGATCTTCTCAACTTTAATTGATTTCCCCTTCCTTAAATCTTTCATGCTACTCTGTTCTCCTATGGGCTTATCACATTGCAAAATGTATCAGAGTTAGAACATTTTTTTCCTGCCCTACTAAATGGTAAATTTCCCAAAGGCTTGTTAACTCTGTGTATCTTCAGAATCTTAGCATATTATTTTGCCCGTGGTAGGTGCTTAATAAAATGTTCACCAAGTTGAATTGAATTTGAACATGGTGGTAATAATCACTGCTGTTTAACTTAAAGCTTTTTTCAAATCTTAAAATACTATACATATGTGACAATAAATATAAATTGCTGTTTTTCTTACCATTTTCATCATTTTTGATGGATTCAAATAGAAACAGTCCTAGGAAAGCTTGTTATTCTTCATGTTATTCTGTTCTTTTATATTCTATGATCCTTCTACATAAATGCTTTGGCTAACTGAACTAAAGTATAAGGATGTTAGCATTCCTGTATGTAGATTCACCTTCACTAAGCCAGGACTATATGGATGTCATATACCTCCACATAATTTTAAGCTCCTCGATTAAATGTCTAGATTTTGCAAGATTTTAATTCCATGTAGCTTGGTGATTATGATCATTTTTTATGGCAATACCTGGAGAAAAATCATTTAAAATTTTTATGTCTGGAAAACATTAGACAATAATTTGGTCTGTAATAATAGTTGGATTTTCTAAGAAGTTCTAATGTAAAATTTTTGCCATCAGACTATGTCATGCTAAATTTTCAATATGTGCTTTTGCAACTTACAGTGATGTTTTGCAGAATAGAAACTCTGCAAATAAATAAAATAAGGTAATCAATATAGATTATGCAAGTGCATAGGAGAAACTATGCACTTGCATAATCTATATTGATCACTTTATTAAATTATTATTACAATGTACCATGAAAAAGGCAAAAGTAGATCGCATGCCCAAAAAACTTTATCAATAGTTTAAATATGAAATAATTAAAATATATATTAAATTTTTAATCATAGAAATGAAGATCTGATTGATTCTACCTATGAGAAATCAATGGGAATTAATTTGCTAAATACTATATCAAAACATTAAAAAGTTGAAAAAAAGATTCCCCCTTTTTCTCTTGATAGACAACAAAGTCTTTGTTTTCTATGTAGCTGCTAGGAAAATACATGGTATTCAATAGGAGGTATCATGGCAATGAGCTTTTATCATCAACATTTTAAAAGTCCATAATATTCTTGTATATTGATTGCTCTTTAACAAACATGGGCAAAATAGAAAAAACACTATCGCTCTTACACTGCTCTAAACTGAATATAATTGATTGAGGATTTTATAAAAAAAATTCTTCCAATCTCATGCTATATTTCCCAAGAAATACATAAAATTAATTCAATCTGATGAGCAGTTGGAATGAATGGACAGGGCATTGTGCTAATAGAGTGGTATTGAGCCAGACACCAACCGTTAATCATAACATTCCCTGGCAAAACTGGAAAGCATAAGCAGCCTGCTGTTGCCATATTGATTTCACTTAGCCTTCTTGGATAGAAAATCAGGAAGATATTCCAACATAGAATGAAGACAGACGGCTGAAAGATTGAAGAAAGAGGGGAACAATCTCAAAGCGTAACAAGATAATATAGACAGATACACACACACACACACACATATACATATCTCTGAGTGCATTTATGTATTTACATATAATTCCTTAGCATATAACTCATATTAAACCAAAGGCATCTATTACTAGCATATTAAAATCAATAATATAATGACTTCCACAATACTTATATGATGTTACTTGTATCGATAGACAGTCAGACCAATGAGAATGCAGGTGGCTTTCAGTTATTTTAGTTTGTGCATTCCTGAAACTTAGTCTAAAAAGAAGCTAATTAAAATTAGCCATCAAATTTGTAGTCACCCCAGTGAGAATGATTTTATAATTTCCTTCAGTTCTGTTAAGCAGCAAATGAATTAGAAAGAAAATGAGTGTTGTTAGTATTTTGAAGTTGAAGTTTAGTAAAGCATAATTGATGACAGGACAAGGGGACAAAGGATTCAAGAGCAGAGGAAGGTGGATATTTGAACTGGCTCATTAAGAGGTAGAATGGAGAAGAATAGCAATATACTTTAGGGTAGTAATGACAGATGAAAGGACTGAAAATCATTTTGAGTGTCAAGATGGTAAAGCAAGGGACTCACCTGAGCTCTCCTCCAAACTCTTCCAAATATCTTCAAATAATGATTCTAAACAAATTCTAGAGCCGACAGTACCCACAAAAAGATAGAGTAAAACTTTTTTCAGCTCAAGACAACTTAGAAGATTGGCAGGAAAGATCAGAGCACTAGCAAACCAGAAGCAGGTCTCAGGAAGACTGAGTCAGTGATAACAGGGGCAGTTTCAAACCTAAGGTAAGAGAAGGAGACTTGAAGTGATCCCTTGTTTGCCATCAGGAGCAGGGCTGTGTTGCATTTCCTATACTTGGATATGGATCAGATTCTTGGATCTTCATCCCAGTATGAGGAGGAACATTAGGACTTAGAGCTTGTGGATTCAGGGGAACAGGGAACCTGATCACAGGTTCAAGGTTGAAAAGGTACTTGTGATCACTTACAAACCAGTGCACAGTACAGGAGAGTACTAGGCAAACCTCTGCCTAGAACATATCACTTTGGAAGAGCCAAAAAACTTACAAATTTCCAGAAGTACCTCTAAAAACAGCTACACAAGAAAAAATAAAACCAAAACTTGGAAGCAGAGCCCACTTTAGCATAGAGTTGAAAGTCAAGAATAAATTATAAAATGAGCAAACAACAACAACAAAAATTTGACCATAAAACGTTAGTATGGTGACAAGAAAGATTAAAAATACACACTCAGAAGAAAATTAAAAAGTCAAAAATCCAGCATCTCAAGCCTCCAAAAAATATGAAATGGTCTCAGGCCTTGGAAGAGCTCAAAAAGGATTTTTAAAACCAAGTAAGAGAGACAGAGGGGGGAAAATGGGAAGAGAAATGAGTGACGTAAGAAAATCATGGGGAAAGAATCAATAGGTTGGTAAAGGAGACATAAAACATACTGTCGACAATAACATCTCAAAAAATAGAAGTCAAATAGTAAAACAGCACACAAATTAAATGAAGGGAATACTGTTTTAAAAAAAACAAATAATTCTTTAAAATTTAGAATCGGGCAAGTGAAAGCTGATGACTTTATGAGACATCAAGAAATAATCAAAGAAAAAATCAAAGCAATGAAAAAAATTCAAGAAAATGTTAAAGATCTCATTAAAAACCCAATTGATTTAGAAAATAGATTCAGGATAATTTAAGAATCATTGCACTACCTGAAAGTCATGATCAAAAGAAAGAATTTAAACATCATCTTTCAAGAAATTATCAAACTGTCCAGATATTCTAGATATTTACTATACATTAAAATAGAAATGGAAAGAATCCACCAACCTTTTCCTGAAAGAGGAATAAGGAATATGACAGCCAAATTTCAGACCTCCCAGGTCAAGGATAAAAATACTACAACTAGTTAAAACAAAGAAACAATTCAAATATGGAGCCATACTCAAGATAACACAAGATTTAATAGGTTCTTAAATAAGAATTGGAAGCATTGGAAGATGATATTCTAAAAAGCTAAAGAGCTAATATTATAACCAAGAATCACCTATCCACCAAAACTAAGTTCTTTAGGGGGAAACTGAATGTTAGTGAAACAGATCTGACATTCCTGATTTAAAAAAAAAACAAAAAACAAAGTTGAGTAGTAAGTTTGACTTTCAAATACAAGTTGAAAAAGAAGCATAAAAACATTAAACAGGAAAGAGAAATCATAAGGGATGCTGTAAGGTTAAACTTTTCTATACTTCTACAAAGGAAAATTATATTATAACTTCTAAAAACTTTCTCATTATTAGGACAATTAGGAGTATATATAGACATAAAGCAAAGTTGTGAGTTGACTATTATAGGATGATCATCCAAAAAATTAAAATTAAGACATAAGAAAGAAGAATCCCCTGGGATAAAGGGGAAGGGGGAAGTAGAATGGGATAAATTATCTCATATAAAAGAGGTCTGAAAAAGATTTTAAAGTAAAGAAGAAAACAGGGAAAGTGGGGAGAGGAGCACATAAACCTTACTTTCATTAGAATTAGCTCAAAGAAGGAATAATATACCCAAATATATCCAACTAAGTAGAAATCACCATATAGGAAAGTAGGAAGGGAAGGGATAACAGAAGAAGGAGGATAATTTAGATGACATAAAAGTCAGAAGCAAAAAAATTTTCACTAAGTTTTCTGAGAAAGACTTCATTTCTTAAACATTTGGAAAAATAAGTCAAATTTATAGAAATAAGAGCTATTCTTCAATTGATAAATGGTCAGTGGATATAAATGGACAGTTTTCAGACAAAGTAATCAAAGCTATCAATGCTCATATAAAAATTCTCTAAAAATACCAGTTTCTTAAAATGTGGTTTGTGGGGTCTTGTAACTGAATGTGGTGGTAATGAAATTATCACTTATTATCAGTATATTTTTGATTTGTATAGCTCTTTTATATCCTTATATATCTAAGGTCACATAAAAGTTTCTTAGGCAAAAAGCGATCACGAGTGGAAAAAGTTTAAAAAGTTCTGTATAAATACTTATTGATGACAGAAATGCAAATTAAAACAACTCTGAGCTACTGTCTCACACCTGTCAGATTAGTTTATATGACAAAAAGGGAAAATGTCCAATATTGGAGAAGATATGGGAAAATTAAACCACTAATGTCCTGTTTATTAAGTTGCAAAGTAATTAAATGATTTTGTAGAACAATTTGAAACTATGCCCAAAGGGATATAAAACCATGCATACCCTTTGACCAAGCCATTCCACTGTTAGGGTTATTTTTCCAACGAGATTTTTTTTTAAAAAAGAAAAAGGATCTATGTGTGGCAAAAATATTTATGCCAGCTCTTTTAGCTCTTTAACTTACTATTCAACTCTGGTCTTTTTTTATCAGGAATGCCTGATATATTTCATTGAACATTCACTTTCCCCCCAAAAAAACTTAATTTTGGTGGATAGGTAATTCTTGGTTGTAATCCTAGCTTTTTTGCTTTTTAGAATCTCATCTTCAAAGGCTTCTGATCCTTTAATATATAGTTTATATTACATATATTTATTTTTATATATTGTGATGGCATACTATTGTGCTTTAAGAAATAATGAACAGTTAAATCACTACTGATTAAAGAAGTGCAGTTTAAAACAATGATGAGGTGCCTGCCATCTCAGACTGACTAATATGACGGAAAAGAAAAATGATAAATGTTAGAGAAGATACAGTAAAACAGTAAAATTAATGCATTGTTGGTGGAATTATGAGCTGATTCAGCCATTCTTGAGAGCAGTTTGGAATTATGCCCAAAGAGCTATAAAATTGTGTATACCCTTTGATCCAGTAATGATATTACTAAGTCTGTATCCCAAAGACATTATTTAAAAGGAAAAAGGGCATATGTACAAAAATATTTATTGCAGTTCTTTTTGAGATGGCAAAGAACTGGAAATCAAGGGGATGTCCATTAATTGGAGGTGACTTGTTGGGATATAATTGTGCTGTTCTATAAGAAATGATGAGTAAATGGATTTCAAAAAAAAACTGAAAAGACTTACATGAACTGATGCTGAGTGAAATGAGCAGAACCAAGAGAACATTGTACACAATAACAACACGATTGTTCAATGATCAACTTTGATAGACTTAGCCCTTCTTAGCAAAACAATCATTCAAGCCAATTCCAAAAGACTCATGATGTTAAATATCATCCACATCAGGAAAAAGAACTATGGAGTCTGAAAGCAGGTCAAATAATATTATTTTTACCTTTCTTTTTTTTTTTTCTTTTTCATGGTTTTCCTTTTTTGTTTTTTGTTTATTTTACAAAATAACTAATGTGGAAATATGTTTGACATGATTGTATATGTATAATATATCAGATTGCTTGCTCTCTTAGAAAAGGGGGAAAGAAGGGAGGGAGAGAAAAAAATTTGGAGCTCAAAATCTTACAAAAATGAGTGTTGAAAATAGTATTTACATGTTATTGAAGAAAAAAAGAAGGAAGATATTTAGTGCAAAATAAAAAGAAATGATGAGCGGATTGCTCTCAGAAAAAACATGGAAAGACTTATATGAACTGATGAAAAATGAAATGAGCAAAACCAGAAGAACATTGTACACAGTAGCAGCAATATTGCATGATGACCTGCTATGAATAACTTAATATTCTCAGCAACACAATGATACAAAACAATTCTGTTAGACTTATGATGAAAGGTTCTATTCATCTCCAAGGAAAGAATTGGTTCATCCTGAATATAGAACAAGGGTATTTTTTTCTTAATTTTCTTTATTTTTCTTGAGTTTTTTTTTTTCAGTCTGCATTGTTTTTCCCTCCTTCAGAATCACTTACATGGAAATGTGTTTTGCATGATTACATATGTATAACCTATGTCAAATTGTTTGTTTTCTGAATTCAAAATTAGAAAAAAGTATATTTAAATTGTTTTAACATGTAATTGGGGAAAATAAAATATCAAATAAGATATAAAACAAATTCAATGTGATTTTTAAAAAGTCACTCTAAAAATAGAGGGTTGACATAGGAGGAGTGAGACATGGGAAGAGATGAAAAGATTAAAAAAAGATAACGAACACATAAAAAATTTCCGAATTCTTTAAAATGGAAATGGAACACTTGTGAGTTATGGTAAAATGAAAAGTATGACCATTCCTGTTTGCAGATAATATTGAATGACAATAGGTCATGTTATGGGATTTCAGGAAACTGAAGCACTGGGAAGTTAGGTATTTGAGGGAACAGATACGTGGATTTTTAATCCCCCTAAATAAGGAAAGGAAGTTGGGATGGAAAGGAAGATTGTAAACAAGGAATCTGACTCTTTAAAAAAAGGGGGGATAGGAATGGAAGGGAACAGAAAAGTATTTATTAAGTACTAACTATATGGCAGGTACTATGCTGAGCACTTTAGACATTTATCTCATTGTAAAGCCAGATGCTTTAGTAAAGAAGCAAAATATGGTTTGTTCTAGCTCCTCCTTGGTAATTCAAAGCAGGAATTAGCAGAGTTGTACCCATCAGCTTATCTGGAAGCCTAACATAGAAGTAGAAGGTGATTTGGAGATATCTGCCTCTTTGATGGAGTACTCAAAAGAGTTTCTTACAATAGACTTATTTCCTCTTTAAGTTCCTACACTCTTAAACACTCTATACTCTAAACAGTAGTAATCACACTAGCACTCTCACCTGCCCAAATCTCCAATATTCAGATAAAACTTCCCATTATAGCAAGTTCAGGATGGTTTCAAAGAAAATACTTCAAAAAACTTAAAACTGATATAAAAATGAGTAAAATAATTACATTCACAACTACAGCAAACATGTATTGAGTACTTATTGGGTATGCAAGAGGTTTTTGTTTTTTTTACATTTTTACATTTTATTTTTAATTTATGGAATAAAACAAGCAATTCCATAACACAGTGTTTTTAACTTTGTTCAATGTCATGGAACCCTTTGGCAATCTGGTGAAGCATATAGAACTCTTCTCAGAATAATCAGTTAGAGTACTGAAGGAAACCCTAAATTTCAGTTAGAAATTCATGAAAATAAAGATGAAATTTTTCTCCTCTCCAAGTTTGCAGAGTCTTTGAAAGAACTTCTGATTTATAGGAATGAATTTACTGAATTCCCTCTGGGCTCAAACCCTCCACTCAAACTGACATTCTCAGCTACCCAGAAGGTGCTGCTGAACTATTATCCCCTTCAAGGTTACAGGGATAACCCTGATTGTTTGTTATTTCTAATTCCTCAGTAGTTGGTGTGTTTCTTATTGATTATCAGCCAGACTCAATTAGCTTTCATAAAGGTTATTTACTAAGTAGATTTAGCAAGGACAATTGTTATAGAAACAATGCCCCTAAAGCAGGGACTCACTCTCCTTTTTCTCATCCAAAGTCTTTGGGGAGAAGGATTGTATTAAAATTCAGATTAAAATTGAAGTAAGACACATGTAGAGGAAACTCCTATGTCCAAGGCTAACTCATAGCTCCTCACTAGGTAAGACTCATTGGCAAGTCTTGAAAGCCCATGTACTTGGAGAGTCCTGAAGCTGTCTTTTCTCAATTGTTTCAAGTTAGTGAACAAATATTCAGTGCCAGATATTATGCTAAGTACTAAGAATACAAAGAAAAGCAACCTATAGTTACTACCCTCAAGGGGTACGTAGTATATAAGACTAGGGATGGGTATCCTAGGTTTTCTGGATGATCATTTCCCTTTCTGTAAAACACAGAAACAACTTTCTTTCCTTCCTTCTCCTTCTACTCTCACCCCCGGCCTTCCATTTATCCCTAGCATATATTCTTTCCACTTTCTGTACGGATGTAAGTCTCCTGGTCAATTGAATAGAACTAGAAAGAAGGTAGCACTTGTCTTCCCCTAATATCCTCCCTCCCCTAGGTGATTCCTTTCCTGGGACCTGAAGTTCTCAACTCCTAAATCCTAAATCCTAAATACCACTTGACTTGTGGCTCCAGATTAGATTGTCATTTTTATGTGTAGTCCAAGAAATGTGACTTAATCTTCTTCCATCAATCAAAAGATAGTCACTTGCAGCATCATTTATCTTCATTCTATGAATCAAAGCCTCTACGATCCTTTCAAATTGATTAAGGACTTATTCACACCTAATTTATTTTTGATTGTTTGATTCAACCTGAGTTTTCTATGATTAATTGGGTGAGGTGGACCCCCCCTTCCTTAGGAATGAATGATTGAATAGAAACGCATTTGTTAAATTCTTATTATATGACAGACATTGCATTAAACAGAGCTGATAAAAAATATAAAGGAAGGAACTTAAATTTCAGAAGGGGAAGCTATTATATGTGTATATTGATAGATATACATATATACACACATATACATACATATATATGGCAATTGGACAACGTTTCCAAGAAGGTTAGTGCTGATCAGATTATTTCCAGAGCAAGAAGTGGAAGCTAGAAGTGGTACTCCTGGAAGTTCCAGCATGAAGAAAAGATTAAAAATTTGTGCCAGTTTGATATTTGTGGAAATATGTACAGAGAAACTGCACATATTTAACATATATTGGATCACTTGCGAACTGGGAAAGGAGTGGGGAAGGGGAAGGAAAATATTGGAACACAAGGTTTTGTAGGGGTGAATGATGAAAATTATCCATATATATATATTTGAAAATAAAAAGCTTTAATTAAAAAAATAGTCTGTGCCAGTAAGGATCCTTGTGCCCAAGCATATTACAATACAAGAGGAATGACAAGAACAATATTTTGAATGGGTGTGTCTCAATTAACTTTTTTTAAATTATAGCTTTTTATTGATAGAACATATGCATGGATAATTTTTCATCACTGACCCTTGCAATCACTTCTGTTCCAACTTTTCCCTTCCTTCCCTCCATCCCCTCCCCTAGATGGCAGGCAGTCTCATACATGTTAAACATGTTAAAGTATATCTTAAATACAATATATGTGTACATATTTATACAGTTTTCTTGTTGCAAAAGAAAAATCGGCCAATAAACTTTTATACTCAACTTTTTGACTGGATTTTAGCACTTATTCTAAACCTCAACTTAATATCTTCAGAACTGATACTGAAGTCATAGCTAAAAATATAATTCAGTGAATTTACACTGACAGGAAAAGTGTACAGGGGATACAATTGACTGTAGTTAGGGACTTCTTCAGTGTCTGCAAGTCTAATGAGTATGTCTTATGTCTCTTCTGTCACTACTACAAGATTGACTCCTTTTAGCTCTGCTTTCACAGAATCGACAAGTTAAGCCTGTCAAGAAGGCAGGTTCCTTTTCTCTAAGGTTGGAACCCACTCCAAGAGGGGTTTGCTTGGTTGCTGCAGGACAAAAGTTTGAAAATTCAAGCAAAGCAAGGAAAAATGCAGCACTACTATACATGAGGAAAACATGAAATCAGCAATATAACCAAAGCAAGAATATATTTACTTTTCCACCACATGGCAACTAGATCACTTCAGGGACTATTAGGAAATGCTTCAGGTGTGCATAGTACATCACATTTTGTGGAGTTAGAGGCTTAGAGCTCATGGATTTAATATTGTAAAGTGAATTTGCATAAATCAAATGGGGCATTGTTTATAGTTTACCTGCAATTTGGACCTTATTGATCCTAATAATATAAGTCTGGAGAAAAAAAATGTACTCTAAGAGTTATAAAGCATTAAATTCCTCCCCACTCTCACCCCCAATTATTACCCAGAGTATAAAGCAGGTTCATTAAAGGGACAATAAAACTTTAAAAACCACTTGTGGCTCACATGGTGCAATGCGGATTCATAAATACCTCCTGCTTCCCTGCAGTCTATCATTTCATAGCATCCAGAGAGATTTAAGGCACATTCCTTTAAAGCAATTGATGATTACATTGGGCATACAAGAAAATACACATCACCAATTAAAATGATAAATAAGGTACAGTTTCTTCCTTCAAGAAGTTTATAAAATATTGAGGTGACAAGATATGCATAATAATATAAATAGTAAATCTGGAGGCAACAGGGTAGAAGAGAAGGCTTGTTGGCTTTGATCTCACAGGACATAGGTTCAAATCCTGAATGTCATGATCTTAGGTAAATCACCTCTTTGCTTCTCAGTTTCCTGAGTTGTAAAATTAGGTAGTTGTACTACCTGATCTTTAAAGTACTTGCAAGTGAGCAGAATCAGGAGAGAATTGTACACAATAACAGCAAGATTATATGATGATCAACTAAATTAGACTTAGCTCTTCTTAGCAATACAGTGATCCAAGATAATTCCAATAGACTTGGGATGCAAATGCCATACACATCTAGAGAAAGAATTATGAAGACTGAGTGCAGATTGAGGAATATTATTTTTTACTTTTTTGTGTGTATTTGTTTACTTTTTCTTTCTCTTGTTTTTTCCATTTTATTCTTATTTTTCTTTCACAATATGACTAATATGGATATATGTTTAAATTGATTGTACATGTAAAACCTATATCAGATTGCTTAAGGAGAAAGAAGGAAAGGGAGAAAGGGAGAAAAAAATAAAAATCTTACAAAAATTAATGTTAAAAACTATATTTACATATAATTTGAATGTGTAAAGTATATTGTCAAATCCTATCAACCTCTATAGAGGCTTCTAATTGGCCAATTGTCCTTCTGAAGAGGAACAAAAGGACATTACTATGTCAGAGTCAAGTCACAGAGTGACTGATTGTGGCTGATCAGACCAATACAATCTTGAAAAGTTCTACCACAGATCCGATAAAAATAGTCCCTATGAACTTTTGGGGTGGATTCTCTAACTTTGCACATTTTGCATTTCTTTTGAGTTCCTTGAATTCTCCCTTGCTCCTAGAGCACAGAACCTTCTCTGATGAGGGCACACCATGCTGACCGATTCAGTGTCAGTGTCTCCTACATCATGCAATCAGTTCTAAAATTCTTAAAAGAGACCTTGAGAATATCCTTGCTTCTAGTATTATCTTGGTGATGGATTATGTATCAGTCACCTGAGGACCATTTAACTTAAGTTGGAAGAGCTTGGTGTTTGAACAGATTAATCAAAAGAAGGTGAAAAGCTGGTAATGTTGTTATTGATGTTATCATTATCATCATTTTCTTTTTGGGTATAGGAATTCATTAAACCATGCACTATGGCAAAGAGATATTGCCTGTATGTAAAGGAGATAGCATGGTGGATAGTTTGGAATAAGGAAACCTGGATTTGCATTGTCTGTCTCAACCACTTAAAATCAGAGTGATCATGGACAAATCACAGACTCTGTGTGTGTGTGTATAATATATATATATATATATATATTATATATATATATATATATATACATACATACATACGTATGTATAGGTTAATCAAAAGAAGGTTAAAAGCTGGTAATGTTGTTATTGATGTTGTCATTATCATCATTTTCTTTTTGTGTGTATTTGTGTATGTATTCATGTATATGATCACTATTAGAGGAAGAACCCACACAGATGCAATCCTTATTTCTGAAAAACTAAGGTAACTTTGAGAGAAGTATGAACAATGTACAGAAAATTCAAATGAGACCACTAGCATCTTAGAGATTGGGAATCAGAAAAAAAAACCTTCATGATGGGGATGAAAGAATATGATTTAAACAGGTAGAAATGGTAGATCTATAGGGACAAAGAGTAGAAATACATGTCATTTGAAGTTTAGGGAATGGCTCATTCAAAGTTGAGGAGATGGGAACGTACATTGGGAATAATAACTCCAGTGTTCTGTAATTTGGAGCATGTGATGGGTAGTAGTGTTAGAAAGGCAAACTAGAGATCAAATTGTGTTCAGTAAGATATTAGATCCTCTTCTAACAGAAAGTTCAGTTTCAGGTAGACCCACTGACAGCTCCCACGGGCCACAATTTTTATCTTCACCTTTTGCCTTCACATTCTTATTATCACCCTCCTTCCTGTTCATCTGGATATGATTGTTGTGAAACATAGTGAATGGAGCTGAATTGAACAAAGCTGCCCTGGAAAGAATATGAGCACATGCAAGCAACACTTTTCCCCTTGATTTGGCAAAATAGTTTCCATTTTCCCCCTTCTGGACTATCTCATTACCTTTCTGAGTTCTCCTCCCTGACTTGTAGAACATTTGCTTACTGAAAGTTGACATTAAAAAATGCTGCTCATCAGAAGAAGGAAAAAGATGACTATCAAAAGGAGAAAGCTTTTCAGACTTGAAGACAAGCTGCTCCTTTTCTACTGAAAATGTCAAACCATTATTCATGAGGTTCTTACTAGACTTGATGTAGATGAGCAAGTGCCAATTCTGAGACTCCCCCTCATACAAGTGCAAATAAGAAGCCTGCTCATTCAGCCATTAATATCACGTTAGAGAGTTTTGTTTGATATCCTGAATAGAAAATCATTTCTTCCCTCAGGGTGGGAGTTATTGATTTACTCCTGCTGTTTGCTTTAAGGCTCCTAGTTTTGAGCAGTGTTAGTTATTTACCTGAAGGGTTGTAAAAGGATTATTATTTTCTTTACTACTTTCCAGAAGTCTGCCTTTTAAAAAATAAATATTGCTTACAATATGACTTTTAATTTCCATTTTCTCAATCCTCTTAAAACTGTTCTCTTTAAAGGAAAAGAGGAAATACACAAAATGAGATGTGATTTCCATCGTATACTGCTCCTCATCAAGGCGATAGAAAATCCAGGCATTTCCAAGGAGGTTGAACAACCATTTTTACTTCCATATTCTCTAATCTAATTGACAAGTGCTCACAGGATACCCTTCAGCTCCAATACCACATAATAAGACAATTTAACAGAAAAATCTTAAAATATTCATATGTTGTGGTAGAAAAGAGGGGGACAACCTCTTTATCAGAGAAAAAAAACCTAAATCTAGTCCTTCAAAATAATTTTCTTAGTTCTGACAGAAAAAAAAAGAGGAACCAAAGAGTATGATTTATTGGTATTAGGGTCTCATAAATCACAGCTTGGCAAAAATGTTGTAAGGTACAGAGCCCTTTTTCTGATGTGGCCCTTCAAACACCAGATTGATAAATCTTCAAAAATTAGGCCCTACCCTAAATTTATATCACAAGAGTGAATTGTTCCAAATTCTTTCTGATTTATTACAGACTCTCCGTCACCCTTGCTAAGAAAAGATGTCCATGCTGCATTTTTGGTTTTACTTTAAATAGCTTATAAATTTAGGCCTGCACAAAAACTGTATAATGAATCATGGCCCCATTATTCCACTTCAAAATAAATAGAAAGATCGGCAATTCACTAAATAGGATTTCCACTATAATTACAGGATTTTACTCACAGCATGGAGAACATCTACAAGAGGACAACTGGGGACAGTGGGTAGGGTGTAATGAGTAGTTATATGGGGAAAGCTGTGTAATCTTTACTAACTGGAAAAACTGGAGAAATCAGAAATTTCTTATAATTTCATGTCTATTCAAATATTTGATCAAATATTAATAGCTAATATTGACACAGAGCTTCAAATTTTCCAAATTTTACAGTTTAATTACATTATTCTCTCATTTGTTCCTTGTGTCAAAGTTGTTAGGTAGGATATTATTATTCCTATTTTTATAGATAAGGTAACTAAGGCTAAGTACTCATAGACAAAGAAATAATAAGGTTAGAAGAGAATATTCAAATATAACCAAAATTCACATGTGCTCACCAGTAGACCATACTCCCTCCTAATGGACAATGATTTTAAAATTAATAAAGAAAAGATGCTCAAATTATCTGAGATTAGGGCTAGGGTTGCCATAGTTGCTATTTCTATTATTTCTCAAGGGGTAAATATAAATCTTTGCCTTGTGGTTTTTGCAAACAATTACACACACACACACACACACACACACACACACACACACACACATTTTGGCCCTTTTAATCACTCATAAATCTTTTTATTGGTAATAGAAAACTACTTGAAAGAAATGTGTGGAATTTGACAAAAGGACCTCCCAGTCCTTTCCAATTGTAAGATTCTATGCGTTTATGAAATTAATTTAGCCATAATTGTTGACTAATTTGACACTCTTAATTTCCCCAGTGTGCTAGATAACAAGCTATTTTTATGGGATTCATATTACTACTACAAAATTTGTGACTTGTAGGCTAAAAAAACCCACCATTATGATGCAATTTCCTGTAAGAATGTGTTTCATTTAAAGTGTCTTCCTTTATAGAGTTTTAATAAGAGAATGGAATTAACATTTCTCATTAGTCACAGAAATTCAAACTTCACTATACTAAATGAAACTTTTCATATAAAACGACACTGATGTGAAAAATGATTGCAAAAGGAAAGCCATTTTAATACAAAGGATTGAAGCTGAAATAATGGATTTTAACACCTATGTCATCTTGGATAGAGACAGAGAAGATATTTAGCACTTAAAAACATTACCACAACCTTTCCCTCAAAAGAATTAAAAAAAAATAGTGACTGTAAGTGATTTTT
This sequence comes from Sarcophilus harrisii, assembly GCF_902635505.1. NCBI lineage: Eukaryota > Metazoa > Chordata > Mammalia > Dasyuromorphia > Dasyuridae > Sarcophilus > Sarcophilus harrisii. Next base: position 144,935,620 of record NC_045428.1, on the reverse strand, counting down.
AGTATTGCTTAATAACTTTATATCTTAATAAAGGTAGCTTCTGATTAGTGTAAATAATTAATTTCTTTAAGTAGTTGCATTATTTGAATTTATACTACTATTTCCATTGGGATAGAACCAAAGACCAAAACTTACATAATTATAATTTTGAATAGGTCAGGTTCAAACACAAATGACCATTTCATGTGATTCATTGATTGGGATTTGAGGCATAATTTAATTCTAATCATTTAGATGGGAATGAACAGACTCCAACATGACACAAATGATTATGAAATCTACTAATTGTATCCCCTCTTTGACCTAGTCCAAAAATTAAATAAATAGATGAATGAACCAATAGGTGACCAATTAGAATCAGATATATTTTGGTTTAAGGCCTGGTTAAACCCCAAAATACACACACACATGTGTGTTATGCACATACATATATGTATACTTGTATACACATACATTTGTATCTAATGGTAGCAATCTCTAAAATTGGTGGAGAGGAAAATGGGGAAAAATGTTAAGTGATAACTTTGTTATATGTTTTAAAAGAAAAAAAAGTTTTATATAATAGATTTTCAGTTTCATATACAATCATCTTTTTTTCTAGTCTGCCATGTAATGGAAATGCTGATTTTATTTATTAAGTTCTAAATAAAATAAATAAAATTTATTTTATATATTTTTATAAATAAAAAATAAAAGTGCCCACTACATTCTATTCACTTATATTAAGCACTGAAGATACAAAGAAAAGTACAAGACAGCTTCTGATTTTGAAGATTTTATAATCTAAGGGAGAGATGACATACAGACAAGTGTGTACCAACAAAATAGGAACGGGATTAATTGGAAATGGTCAACAGATGAAAGGCACTAACATTAAGGAAGATTGGTAGACTCCTTGAAGAAAATGGATTTTTAGGTGAGACATGAAAGAAGAGAAAGCACAGAAGACTCCTTGCACATTGTAGGAAGCTCTTGGGAGGACATAATCTAGTATCATTCAGAAAGAGCAGACATCAGTGGGTTGTAATCTGCATCCTTGGAGGAAATGTCTGCATCCATGTGGTGATAAAAAGAAAGATTTAGCAACAGAAGAACACAGAGAAGTTCTTTAGTTCATTGTCATCGTTTTATAGATTTTCACAGTTCCTTTTAAATACCAGGACACTATTTCCATTTCTGGTTGTTTAAAACCTTTATAAATTTCTGATCCCTTCTATGTCTATATCTAGGATATTCTTATATTATGAAGAAACTAAGTTTGTAAAAGGCAAAATAACCTTTAATAGGCTATAATAAATAGTCAGCCTCAGCATCAGAAAAACCTACATTCAAGTCATATCTCTGACATGTACTCCTTATATTATCTAGAATCTATCAAAGTTCCCTAAGGCAGTCATTTAAGTCTAAGATGCAGAATAGTTGCCCACCAAGAGCAGTAAAATGATACCAGAATTGCACTAGAATGTCTGCACATCAATGAAATTGCATGTCTAATCCTGTTTTCCAACAACTCCAACCTTAAAATAAAAGTTAATATAAAATTAGAATCCATGCCATTGCAAATAGTAATTTAACTACAAAGTGAATAGGATAAGTAAGTAGCTCTGAAGGCAGTTATAGATTTGAATAGAAATTTCCCTCATGAAAGTCTTGCATTTTCAATATTAGAATAAATGGGCATATATATTAGTAAATAGATGCAGCTAAAAATGACAGCAAAGTACAATACTTGAAAATATCATTATCAAGATGTCCATGAGCCTGTAAGTGAAGGTTAGATAACAGAAACAGTATTTTGAGAAACAATGGGACAAGAATATATGTCACATTTAGGCAATATTTGTATAAGTCTCAGTCTAGTGACAGTATTCACACCTGCCTGACTTTTCCCCTTATCTTATGATCTAATCTTGAATAATGGCCAGGTTTGGATGCTGAAAGAGCCAGCTGTTGGCTCATTCTTGCCTTCAAAAATCACTTCATATATGAACCCCTGAATGAAATAATTGTTGGGAAGTAATTAAGAGTGAGAAAACCAATGTTCCCGGGACCCAGAAGAAGGGAATTCCAAAATTGATGATGTCCTTTCAGATATCCCTTATTGAGAAATAATCATGGAACCAATTTTTTTTCCTCCAGACCAGTGGAATCCATGCCTTAGGGACTTTAGAAGGCTTTTTGCAGCAAATGTAATTTTTTTAGAGATAGAATTTATTTTAGATAATAATTTTTCCCCAAATATAGCTTATAAATTGATTTTCTTTTAGTTAAGTCTTATTTTAAATGCACTACAAAAGCATACTTTCCAAAGAAATCACACAGTGAGTCCACATTTAATATAAATCCAGTGATCAACAAGTATTTCAGGATCTTTTATAAACTCAGTACTGTATTTAGTGCTACGAGGGATACAAGATGTATAAGATGTATAGACATAGTTTCTTTCTCTCTCTTTCCTCAAGAACCTTGACCAAAGGTATTAGAAATTGAGTGGATACCCATCAATAAGTTATGGTATATGAATGTAATGAAATATTATTGTTCTATAGAAAAATGATGAGCAGGCTGATTTCAGAAAAACCTGGAAAGACTTACATGGACTGATGCTGAGTGAAGTGAGCAGAACCAGGAGAATACTGTACATAACAGCAAGATTATGTGATGATTAACTATGAAAGTCTTAGTTTTTCTCACCAATGTGGTGATCCAAGGTAATTTTAATAAACTCGGAGTGGAAAATGCCATCTTCATCCTGAGAAAGAACTATGGAAATTGAATGTGGATTGAAGCATAATATTTTCATTTCAGAGTCTGATTCTTTTTGTACAGCAAAATAACGTTTTGGTCATGTATACTTATTGTGTATCTAATTTATATTTTAATATATTTAACATCTACTGGTCATCCTACCATCTACGGGAGGGGGTGGGAGGGTAAGAGGTGAAAAATTGGAACAAGAGGTTTGGCAATTGTTAATGCTGTAAAGTTACCCATGCATATATCCTGTAAATAAAAGGCTATTAAAAAAAAAAGAAACATAATATTTTCACCTTTTTGGTTTTTGTTTTGTTGTATTCCCTTTTTCTTTCTCGTGTTTGGTCTTATTTTTCATGCATAACATGGATATAAAATAGGGAGATGTTGTACATGTGTAACTTATATCAAATTGTTATCTTGGGGAGAAGAGAGGTAAAGACGAGAGGGAGAAAAAATTTGGAACTCAAAATTTTACAAAAACGAATATTGAAAACTATATGTATAATTGAAAAAATATACTACTATTGAGTTAAAAAAACTTCACTCACACTTATGATTTCTTTCTCTTGAGATTCCTTTATACTCTGATATACTTCTAAAAGATCATTTATCATCTTTTTGAAGAAACTCCTAATATTACATTTCTCATATAGATTTTCTCCCAAGTTCTGGACTTGCATAGGATTCTCTTTTAGCAGTTTTCACATCTTTCTCTATAATATTTGACATGATTGACCAGTTCCTTCTTCTTGATAATCAGTCCATCCCTTACTACATGGCCCTACTTTCTATCAGTTTTCCACTTCTCTTGTAGATCTTTCTTGATCTCTTTGCTATCTTCTTTTAGAACTCCTGATGGTATTTTTCGTTCTATTCTTGTTCATTCTTTCTTTGTTCAATATTCTCTTCCTCTTGCAAAATCACCTACTATCATTCCTTCTAGTGGAACCTCTTAGATACCACTCCAAAAGCTACCTATTCAGTCTTGACCTCTGAGTTCTTATTTCAAATTAATAACTGTCTAGTGAACATTTTGATTTTGATACTACTAACACATGATATTAAACATATTCAGAACTGAATTCATTATCTTATCCCCCAAATCACTCTATCCAAATTCCCTCCTCATGGTGATATCATCATCATTTACCTAATTACCCAGACCCAAAGCTTTGATTCATCTTTGATTTTATTCCATACTCACGACAATTGCCATGATCTTATGTCCCAAATTGAACTAATCATCATTTTCCTACATACTCTCTCCTTATAAAAAAGAACAAAAAAGCCCTTATTTCTCCTGATGACTTTGCTATTTCTGTTAATGGCTTTTATTTACTGTTATTTCTAGACTATGAAAATATCCTTTTACTTGATCTCCTTGCTTCTAATTTCTCTTATTGCCAGTTCACATTTTACCATATAAGAAGACTAACCTTCCTAATATACACTTCCATCCATTTTATTTTGTTCTTTGAAAATTTCAAAATTTCCCTAATGCTTAAATTTTAAACATCTTAGCCTTGACATTCAAAACCCTCCAAATAGACCCATCTATTTAATCTATCTTTCAGATATTATAGACTATTTTCCTTTTATTAACTCTACACTCTAGAACAATCTACTTTGGTTCTAGCATATTTAGTAGATTAAAGCTAAGAAAAAAACATTTCAGAAACATATTTCCTACTTTTCTGGATCCATGCCTTTTGTCCCACTCCATTTTCAAATCAGGAAAAGCTTCTGGCTGTTTATCTCTATCTGTTGAAATGCTGCAAATACTATAGTAAATCAACTAATCATATACCAAATGTTTATTGAGCTCCTATATATTATGGAGTTCATATGCCTTCTTTGATTCTCCCAAGTAGAAGTGGGTTTTTTTTATTCATATTACTTTTTTTAATCTTCTTTTGTTAAAAATGTAATTTGTTCTGGTTCCCCAACCACCTTTCCCCTCAAGTCCTAGTTAGTATAATTAGTAAGTTTATAAGTAACCAATATTAAGGGGAAATAACATGAAGTAAGTTTGCAAATAAGAACTTGAAAGTCAAAACAAAACATTACATAGATCAAAGGAGCATAATTTACAAAGTGTATCATATATTAACCAAAAATCATATCCTGGTAATATGTGCTGAATCAAGGAAAGGACTCAAGCTTGCTGTGAAAAACTTTTCGTCCTAGATATGTAAATCTCAGACAAATTCCACAGTACCAAGAGATGACAAAATTATGTCAATAATTTTGAGAAGATATGGACATGTTAATTTTACCAACTTTGAATTGATTTGGATATGTTAATAAACTAACCCCAAAGATAAGAATTTCTGTTTTCCCCTTAAACCCTGTAAAGATGAGACCTCAAATTCCTGCTCCCAGAACACTCTTCTATCTTCATTGGAATCATGTTGCCTAGTACTCCCAATTTTAATCCATGGTTACATACTATACTCATTGCTTCTCCCCCTCCCATTCTTTTCCTCACACTGTCTTCCTTTCTTTAGTATCTTATCTCCCATCACAATGCCATCTGCCTCTGTACCCTTTCACTGCTTGTCTCTTATAGCTAAGAAGCTGTTTGACCCTTTTGTACTTATAATAGTGTGACAGCCCTATTTTCTGCTACTATCAAGGTCATTCCTATTAACTATCTTTTATTTTTATTTTTTTTTATTTAATAGCCTTTAATTTACAGGATATATACATGGGTAACTTTACAGCATTAACAATTGCCAAACCTCTTGTTCCAATTTTTCCCCTCTTACCCCCCCCCCCCCCCCCTAAATGGCAGGATGACCAGTAGATGTTAAATATATTAAAATATAACTTAGATACACAATAAGTATACATGACCAAAACATTATTTTGCTGTACAAAAAGAATCAGACTCTGAATTATTGTACAATTAGCTTGTGAAGGAAATCAAAGATGCAGGTGTGCATAAATATAGGGACTGGGAATTCAATGTAATGGTTTTTAGTCATCTCCCAGAGTTCTTATTCCTATTAACTATCAAGAGAACTGGGCATTACTGACTCAATTTAATAATTTCACAAATTTATTATAAATTGATTCCTGTATAATCTTTCTACATTCTACTATGTATCATATTACAGATATTTACTGCTTATCCCAGCACCTCACAGATATTTGGCTAAATTTTAGTCTAACTGAAGAGAAAATATCATCTACATATGGAACACAAATTAAGGGCTAATTTTTCTGGTCAGGATTTTGAATGCTATATCAGAGTCGTGCTCAGATTAATCCAGGTCAGATAGGATTTGGGTCAAGAATGAATCTCCTTTTTCATATCCTCTACCTTCTTCATTTTATAATTAGAGGAAATAAAAATTGAAAAAGGTGAAGTGATTTGCCCAATATCAAATTTTATGTGGAAAAGGTAGGCTTTCAATAACCAGTTCCAGGGGCAGTGGTCTTTCCATAGTACCCTAGTAAGCCCAAGTAAGGAAATTCCCCCTACCAATTCATGTCAATACTTTTACTGCAAGTTATAGTTTTAGAAAAATTGTCTGGACTCTAGGCTTTAGAGCAAAAAGAGTTCACATAAAGAGAATCATATAACCACTATGTGTCATGGATAAGATTTGAATACAGACCTTCAATTATTCAAAGCCAACTCTCTATACACTGTTATATAGAGTATAGTGTATACTCTTGAGTGTATCATATGCTTGATATGATCTTGAGTGATCATTTAAAGGAGAAAATTCTCTGTTTAAAAAGATATTTTTTCTGAGTAATCTTTTATTTGCTAAAGAATGACTGCTAAAATATTCTAAAAATTAATTTGTATAAGTTCAAACAATATCCATTAATTATTACATTACTCCAAATTATTTTATTTCTTAGGCTACAGGCATTTTCTTAGGCACATTCATATATTTATGTGTAGGGGGTTGAAGTGCAGAAGGAAGAATAGGAAAGAATCCCTGAAAGAGAAAAATGTCTTCTTAGACCACTTAAGGAATTAGTAAAATTAATTCCCTGACTTCAAAGGTATCTTTGACATTTTAGGAATAACATTATTGTAACATTAATTTCTAGTTATAATTTTGTCAAAACTTTTAGCAGTTGAATGGACATATACTGAGTACAAAACAATGTCTAAGTAAAATAATCATTAAGCTAGCACATCTACCAAAAATATATTGCCATAAAGATTTTTTTCATAAATTGTCATTCAAAGGAAATATAGTTTTCAAAGGGCACATAACTACAAATATGAAAGGAAAATTACTAACATGATTGTCAGTCTAAGCAAATGTCCCCTAGCAACATCAAAAGGTAGGGAAAGGATTAGGGAGGAAAGATGAATGATTATTTCCAAACTGAAGGCATAATGTTAAAGAGCAAATTATCAAAGGCAAAAACCCAACATTATTTTGGTCTTGAAATCTAAGACTTCATAGATACCATTAAAAATGAAAAACTGAATAAGAATCAACTTTATTTCACTAACATTAGAAATATCTGCTATTTTCTTCTTCAGTCTATTATAAAAACAAATTATATTGTCAAAAATGTTCAGACCCTGAGACTAGGAGTAGGTAAAGTGGGCAGCTGCCTAGGGTACAGCCCACAGTGGGACATATAAAATTAGACATTTTGTTGTTACTTTTTATAAATTTCCATATTGTTATTGTCAGGAAGTTCTACTTTTCCTGGTGCAAAGATACTTTCTTTTGAAATTTGTCAAGTCCTTGAGAGGCAGTATCATTTCATAGACCAATCTTTGAGTATCAAAAACATGTAAGTCTTGGAACACAATATCCTAGCTATATGCTCACAAATAACTCAGTCATTTAGCATTGTAGACAGCTCTTTAAGATGGTTCATTTCAGACAAATTATGGATCTACTTCGTAGAGTTTGGAATTGCCTTCAATAATAAATCTGGAAGCTTCTCTGTTCCCCAAAAAACATACATAAGATAAAAATAAAAATAATGAAAACTACAAAGAACAGCAACAACCACATTATTCAAGTAGAATGAAAGTTTAAATATTTTGGTGGACAATAAGCAAAAGTGGCAACTTTCCAGCTTTGGCAAGGGTATACTATTGTCTACTGGAACAACTAAAAGACACAGGATTTCACTAATTTCAAAAGGATTAGGAATCAATATGTTGGTATCTGGGGAAAAACAGTTAAAATACTGAAAAGAAAGAGTCAGAGAACTATAGAGAACTTTGCAAGTTCCAAAAACATACAAGGCAATACTTTCTCAAGATAGTTTTAAGTATACAGTTTTATATTTAGATAAGAATTGAGTAACTTTACTTAGTTTTGACCTAGCCATTTTGTAATTCTCTTCTATGTAAGTCATTTTTATTTTCACTAAAATCCTATACCTATAAAGTACCTACTATGTACCAAGCACTGTGTTAAGTGTTTTACAAATATTAATTTAATACTTTCAACATATTTGTAAGATAAATGCTGGGTTTTTTTTTTTCAATTGAGAAAACTGAGGTAAACAGAGGTTAAGTGACTTACCTGTGTTCATAAAACTAATAAGTATTTAGGGCTGCGTTTGAATTCAGATACAGGTTCAGTAATCTATCCACTTTGCCAATAGCTGCTCTTGAACATTAATTGAGCATTCTCTTTGTAAAGTGATTACTCATTTTAGGCATAGAGCATGGGCAAAAAAAGAATGTAAAAGGAAAAAAAATACATGGCTACTGTCCTCAAGGCACTTTTATACCAGTAGCCGAGGGGGTATGTATGTGGTTATATTATTTCAGAGAAGGTTGGTCCTTGTATTAGAAACATGCATGGGACCATGTCTTCTTTTTTCTTACTTTTTGTTGCTTGCTTTTTTGTCTCATGAGAGCTAAAAAGGAATCTTACTTATATCCTACTTTTCTCAGATAGCATTTAATCCATACTTGGTTGGGTTATTTTGACTGACTTTCTTTGAATCAAATGAACTAACTTCTTAATAGAATTAGATGAGTTAAAAATCAGCTATAGGCTGCTCCTGGTTCAGGGTTGTACCACCAACTTATTTTTACTTCTGGTACTTTATGCTTTTAATTTATACTTGATGACTTCTGGTCATCATCTCCTTTAGAAGATGCTATTCTAGTTGATGGTTGGACCAAGGGCAGTTTTATCATTACCCCAAGAGAGATATAGATCAAAGTGTAGTGAATGGCAGTCTCATATATCATGTTTGTATTTTTAATTTTGGTCACATGCTGGTACTTTTCATTGTCTTACCCTATGTTCTTTCTCTTTTATATATTTGTCTTGCAGCTTCATTTTTTTAGTATTTCTTTTCCCTTTGCTACAGAATTTGCTGAACTAGAAAAGGGAAGCCAGAATAAGCAGGTAGAAGGTTATACCTAAACAATAAGGCAATGAGGGCCTGGCTAAGGTCAGTGTAACTGAGTAAAAAACACTAACCATTATTACTTTTTTTTTAATCCCATATTAGTCTGCCTCACTCTTGTAAATCTTGATAATTAGAACCTAACCATATTTCCAAATAATTTTTAATTAATTAACGATACAAAATAGATTAGACCACAGAAGAGAGTATGAAGGAAGTTACTGGGATTATAAGGACATTGGGTGTTGTGTCAAAAGATGCAAAGTTAGTGAATATAGAGGATTTTATAATATCACATAATGTTGAAAGGCTGCCAATTATGTAGACTTTTCTCCATAAAACATATTTCTGGTGTCAGTAAATTGTTTTCCACCGGGGAAATTGCTTCTTAAAACAGAATAAAGAACTGATTGTTTTCTTTTCTGGATTTATGTTTCATTTGAAGAAAAACAATGGATCATTTTAACAAAATGCTTTTGTTTAGCAACATCATAACCCATTTACTTTTCCCCTCCCACAATTGCCTGCTAGCGGGTATCTGGCACTTGATTGTTCAAGTATCATTTATACCTTGGTCTTGCTGCCAGATACACTGAGCTAATCCACTTAGAGCATAGCTATCCATCTGCTGGCCTCAATCTTCCCCTTCCTTCCTTCCTTAAAGGAGGAGATAAAATCTTGTTGATACTACTCAAATACTGCTTCGACATTCATCCTGGGCACTCAGTTAGTCTGAGTGAGGGCCATTTCTTTTTCCCTTCTCTGAAAAAGTGGAGCAACAAATAAGAAACAATGAACTTTGGAAGGAAAATCGACACAATTTCCCTGCATGTGACCAACAGATAACAAATTTTCATGAATACAGGAAGATAAGTGGACAGCCATGTCAATTATCAACTGCACTAACTTTTCAATTCTTATTTTTATCAATAGTTCTACCATATCCTTCAAAATCTATTTCAAATTCAGGAAGCATAATGTACTGAAAAGCAGTCTGAATTTGAAGTCAAGAGACCTTGTAGTGAAAATATAGGATGATAATAAGATACGCAATGCCATTTTATAATTAAGTAGGCATCCAACCTGTGACTAAATAGTGATTTTTCTTTTTTTTTAAATAAGAGTTGAATGGTATAGTTTGACAATGTTGTATATACCCCCCAATTTTTAAACAGGTAATAATGATGTGTATTTGTTTCAAATTTAGGCATTTGTTCAATTGTGGTCAACTCTTTGTGACTCCATTTGGAGTTTTCTTGACAAAGATACTAAAATGTTTTGTCATTTCCTTTCCAAGCTCATTTTACAGATGAGGAAACTGAGGCAAACACAGCTAACAATTAACAAGTGTCTAAGGCCAAATTTGAACTCAGATCTTTCTGATTTTAGGTCTTTATGCACTGTGTCTCTAGCTGATTCAAATTTGGTCAACAGATACTAATAACAGTTGTCCCTAGATTTGGCAATCAACTACTAATAATGAATATGTGTTCCCAAGATTTCCCAAACAACCTTCTAAAGTATTTAGGTGTGTAGGTATGAATGTATATCTCATCTCCAGTCTGATAAAGTAATAAACACTTAAGGCTAGATATTATCACTAATGAGAATTTAGATGTGACTTATAAATTCCCTTAGCAAGAACCTTAGAGACATACTAGAGATCCCAGAGATCACCCTATTTTGGGGTCTCTACTAGGATGGCCCCCTGTGCTCCCTACATTTAGAATTGTGAGCATTCCATAATAACTTGATATGGATGGAGACTTGCCATAATTTGACCCCAATGGGAGACATATGATCTCTGACTAGACACAGGGGATCTTGTCATAAGCACTGGTATGAGACATACTTACTGAGACCTTCAGGAACAAGACTTCCTAGAGACTTTGATGTTTACATTACTGAATAGTAAATAGATTTAATTCATGCATTAATAAGTTTTATTATTGTACCATTAGCTCTAATAAGTATAAGTAATGGCAAATTGATTTTACATGTGCACCATATATTACAGATTTGTATTCAAATGATTACTCTATCATTTACTACTAAGATAGGCAATATAGTGTAATGGTGGGGATAGCTCTTAGAATCATTTAGATTTGAATATTTAGACTCTACCATGGATACTTGTTAAATGGCTGGTTCTGGGCAAATCACTTTATCTCTATTATGCTCAGTTTCCTCCCCTGTAAAATGATAATAATAGCACTAAATTATTTCATAAATCACAAAGACCAAAATAAATGTGAACTATTATCACTATTTTTGTGATTCTGAAACAGGTCAAATTGCTTATTTGTTAAATGAAGAGCTCAGGCTTACAACCTTTGAATTCCCCTTAGATCTCCTGTCATACAGTTCAATGAATTGTACCTTGAACAGAACTACTGTGGAACTTTAGGTAGGATAATCATCTTGGAAAACGTTTTGTTATTATTTACACACAAAAAAGGACTCACATTCCTATATTCATTTATCTAGAAATCCATAGTTTTAAGGATTTAGAAGGAAAAGCCCCATGTATAACATGATATTCATAATAATTCTATTTTTAAGATTAAAAAAAAAACAACCTGGAAACAAAACTAGTGTCTATGGCCAGAGAATGGCTTAAAAAATTGTGTACATGAATATAATGGAATGTTCATATACCACAATTTGTTTAGCCATTCTCTGTGGAAGAAATACAAAGAAATGTGGGAATGCTTATACTGAATTGATACAGCCAAGCAATAAGAATCAGGAAATAATATAAACAATGACTACAATGATGGAAATGCAAAAAATAATAAAATGAAACAAGGTCATGTAATTATAATGATAAGCTTGGTTCCAGAAAAGAGATGAGAAAATAATGATAACAATAACAATAACAACAACAATATACTAAGGTGGGAGAACATTTTTCAGGAAACAGCTAATAACAGAGTTTGACAAGAACATTTCTTGGGGAACCGGCTAATAACAGAGTTTGACTAGAATGTAAAAGGCATGGAAGAGAGCAATAAGAAATTAGGGGGAAATTAAGTTAGAGCTGAAGTGCTACTTGTTAGACTAAATGAAAATGTATTTTTATCTGGAATTTTTAAAGAGGAAATCCTTGAGATAACTTGAATCAACTTGGTATATGACAAAACAGATATTCACAGCTAATACTTGGGAATTTTCTGGTTGAGGTTTCCATTCTAGAAGTCTTTTTTTTGACAGAAAAAAGAGTGAATTTTTAAAAATTTAATCTAAGTAATGATATCTTTGTTCTTGTTTTCAATTTGTTCTTGTTTGTACTTAATTGTCTTGTTTGTCTTCTTGTTCTTAATTTCAACTCCAAATTAGTTGGAAAAAATATAGCAAGTTTAGTGGATTTTAAAGCCCTGAGTTTGGGGATCTGTGGATCTGTTTTCCCTTTATTAACTGAAGAGGGATAAAGAAACCAAACCTATGGCTTTGTTGTGTCAGACACCTTTCAGGTGTAGAAATTCCATCTATCAAAGTAGGTCAGTAATTTTGCCATAACTCACAATCTCAGAGAGTTTCCCAGAGCACTGAAATATAATATGACTTGTTCAATCTCATATAGCTAGTAAGTGTCAGAAGCACAACTTGAACCCAGCCCTCACTTACTCCAATCCCATTTCTCTATGCATTATTCTCTCTTATTTCCACTATATAAGCTGTATAACCTTGGATAAATCAACATACTTCTCTGAGCCTATATTTTCTCATTAATAAAATGGCAATAGCAGCCCAACCTCCCTTATTGGATTATGAAGGTTATGAAGAAAAATAATTTTATTTATAAAATTTTTTCAACTGTAAAACACACACACACAAAGATACATGAATGAATACGATTTTTATAATTCTTCCTACCTATACATACCTATACAAAACACACACACACACACAAAGATACATGAATGAATATGATTTTTACAATTCTTCCTACCTATACATACCTATACAAAAATTCTAATCTAATGCCACCTTGTATAGATACAACCTTTCCTCACCAGGTTTTTCCACTGGATTATAAATTGTGGTAGGTTCAACAAAGGTTTAGATATTAGGTCCAATGATGAGTGTGCCCAGTATGTCTCTCATCTGAGAACTCTTGATGTTTGACCAATGCTCATTACTCCCCAGAGATTGGCCAACAGATGATAAATATTTTTGACCAAAGCAACTCATTAAAATAGCTCTTAAGGACCATATTGAAGGCCCTGAAATTTCAAGTATGCTGCAAACATCTGGTCTCTAAAAATCTTCTTAACTATTAATGTTTTAGCATTTCAGAATTCAGGGCACAAGAGACTCCTTGTCTTTTTTTTTTTTTTTTTTAAGTGGAATACTCATTAGGAAGAGCATCAGGGTGTTTGTGAATAAAGAGAAGAAAATTCCTACAGACATCAGGAGTTGTAAAGGAACTGAATATTATCACTTTATGACTCAGCTGCTAATGCTGCAGGCATTGTTCATTTGAGCCTCTCATTAGCAAATAATCACATTAGGGATGTGATGGCCGTGATAATACTGATTGACAGACGAAAACTATGTCTGGCTGGGAATGTTCTCATTTATAAAAATCTGTGTTTTCCTAATGCAAATCTCATTTTTCAAGACTTTAAGTATTTGCTATGTTTCTGAGCTAGTCAAATCAATAGTGACCAAAAAATTTCTGTAGGAAAATTGTAGTATTCTTAAGGAAAATGATTTTGAATGTGTCACTCACTGAGAGATCTGATGTTTTACTTTTGTATCCTTGGTTAAATACATACTTACTTTAAGCCATAACAAGCCTCAGGTGGTTATGGACATTTAACTATTGGTGAAAAATGAAGGTGGAGACCATTCACTCCAGGTAAGGAGCTGGCTTTATCTTTTCTCACTGAGATACCCTCTGTTTTAGGATAATGATTCAAGCAAAAATTGCTATGACTAAAACAGTCAGAAGCAAAGTATGTCTGGGGTTTTATTTTTTTTTCTTCCATATATTGTTGCTGTTCACTTGTTTTTCAGTTATGTCTAACTCTTTGTGATCCCATTTGGATTTTCTTTTGGCAAAGATCCTGAATCGTTTGCCATTTCCTTCTCCAATTCATTACAGAATTAGATGAGAATGAGGAAACTGAGGCAAACAAGTGACTTCTCTAGGATTAGCAATATGGAATCTCTTTCTTGGGCATAACAAAAAATGCATAGTTTTGTCTTCCACATTGAAGTTTCAATATATTTGCAAGTTAACATAAGAATTAAATGAATATTGAGGGGAGAGAGTTTTGCAGAAGTCATAGACAGCCTGCAAAGGCCAGCAGATGACAGAAAAAGTTTAGAGACTCAGAAATGCATGAAATATATGTATAGTTTTATATAACATAACCTATGACCAAATATTTAATCCAAATCTTATAATAATGTATTGTAAATATCCCATGAAAGAAAAAAAAAAAACAACAAAATCAGATTTCTTCTCTGGTATAAAGGGAAAACCAAAAAAAAATTTACATGGATTTTCTAATTTGTGGGTGCCCTATGCTCCTAACTGTCATGATATCAAAGGAATAATTGTACACAGGTATTTCTTTCCTTATCTCCCCCCAAATCATACCCATTTCCTTACCCTCCTGTATTACTCTAATAGTGAATAAACATGCAAGAGCACTGATTATCAATGATTTCATGCTAGCACATGATGTTTCACACAGATCTAAGAGCCTTCATATTTCTATTTATGGGTTTAAAAAAAAAGGTAAATCATTCAGGGGCTAAAATACTTGGTTTTCCCAGATCAAAATATTGTCTCCCTCAATATCTGTCAGAGATGTCACTACATTATTTAAAACCACATATGATTCATAACACAGGCTCTGCAATATTGAAACATATATTTTTTATGTACAGGTATATATTCATATATGTTTACATGCATCTATATAAAACATATAACAACTGAAAATTATATTTGCTTTTACTATTGACAGAGGGAGTTCTCATGTTCAATTCAGAATGTCCATTGTACATATATATTCCTAGGAAAATGTTATCTATAAATTGAAATGGAGAATGCAGTTCCCAAATACTTGAAATGCGTTAACAATAGAATCTTAATGCTTTAGTTGATTTTGCACTTGTGTTTTCAAAATTAAAATAAACAAACTCAATAATATATAGGTTATTATTTTGCATTGGGGGATGGAGGAGGGACAGCAGAGTTGTGATGTTATATCGTTGATGAAGGAAAAGCCTGACTTACTAGTCTAAGAAAGATCACTTTGAAAATTAACATAAATTGGCTGGATATGAGCATTGTCATGAGAACTGAAAATGAACTGACAAACCTGTAAGGAAATGTAATGATAAATGGCAATGTGTCAAGTTGCAAGAAGGTGACCAGCCGGATGCCATGGGAATGAATGTCAGTCCTTGTCTGGTTTAACAGCTTCATTAGTGATCTGGAAGAAGAGGTAAGTAGCACATAAATGAAATTTTCAGACAATATTAAATAGGAAATTGTCATCCACACCAGTGAAAATGAAGACCTAATGTTTGGTATCAAGGTTATTAATGGCAAGAAATAAAGGTTAGACATACAAAGAACTTATAATCATGAGACTGAGTAGGTTGAAGGAGGATGAGAGAAGGGAAGCAACATCCAAAGGAAGCACAAGAGAAAATGATCCCAAATGAATACTAATTGAATTGAACAATTCTCATTTGTAGAGCTCTTCAAAGGTTCATAAGGAGAGCCTTCCTTTCTAAAATTATCTTCTAGATACTTCATATTTATTTTGTGTTTACTAATTTCTGTTTACACTGCATGATTCATTAAAATCTAACCTCTTTAAGAGAAAGAAGTGCTTTTGTTGGTCATTCAATAAGGTCTTTTGAAGCACCTATTATGTGACATTCACTGTGTAAAGTTCTGGAAATACAAAGAAAAGCAAAAAGACAAAGAACTCGGTTATAATGAGGGAAACAACATGCAAACAACTATCTACAAACAAGATAGACACACAGATACACATATACATGTTTATGTAGGGATTGTGCATATGAATACACACAAAACATATCAACAGAGGGAGATAATCAACAGAGGGAAAAGAAGGAACATTAAGTAAAATCCCAAATAAGCAAATAAAGTGTTTTTAAAAAGCTTGTTGCTTAATTAAGACAACTCTAAGATACCACTACACACCCGTCAGATTGGCTAAGATGACAGGAAAAAATAATGATGATTGTTGGAGGGGATGTGGGAAAACTGGGACATTGATGCATTGTTGGCAGAGTTGTGAACGAATCCAACCATTTTGGAGAGTAGTTTGGAACTATGCTCAAAAAGTTATCAAACTGTGCATACCCTTTGATCCAGCACTGTTTCTATTGGGCTTATATCCCAAAGAGATTATAAAGAAGGGAAAGGGACCTGTATGTGCACGAATGTTTGTGGCAGCCCTTTTTGTAGTGGCTAGAAACTGGAAACTGAATGGATGTCCATCACTTGGAGAATGGCTGAATAAATTGTGGTATATGAATATTATGGAATATTATTGTTCTGTAAGAAATGACCAACAGGATGATTTCAGAAAGGCCTGGAGAGACTTACACGAACTGATGCTGAGTGAAATGAGCAGGACCAGGAGATCATTATATACTTCAACAACAATATTATATGATGACCAGTTCTGATGGACCTGGCCATCCTCAGCAACGAGATCAACCAAATCATTTCCAATGGAGCAGTAATGAACTGAACCAGCTATGCCCAGAGAAAGAACTCTGGGAGATGACTAAAAACCATTACATTGAATTCCCAATCCCTATATTTATGCCCACCTGCATTTTTGATTTCCTTCACAAGCTAATTGTACAATATTTCAAAGTCTGATTCTTTTTGTACAGCAAAATAACTTTTGGTCATGTATACTTATTGTGTATCTAATTTATATTTTAATGTATTTAACATCTACTGGTCATCCTGCCATCTAGAGGAGGGGGTGGGAGGGTAAGAGGTGAAAAATTGGAACAAGAGGTTTGGCAATTGTTAATGCTGTAAAGTTACCCATGCATATAACCTGTAAATAAAAGGCTATTAAATTAAAAAAAAAAGAATACAAAAAAAAAAAAAGCTTGTTGCTTGCAAAATATTTTTTTTATAACATGTGAGGTAATAGCATCCATCTACCCCTTTATGGTTTGCTAAGATGGAGTAAAGAGTAACAGTTAGGTTGCAAGCTTGAAAGATTGGGACAATAGTGGAACAATACAAGAACAATGAGAAATGAGGAAGAGGGGAAGATTTGGGGAAAACCTCTTGAGCCTAAGTTAACTATGGACTTCCAGTTCAAGAGATCTAATAGGCAATTGGTATTATGTATCTGGAGATTAGGGCTAGACAAAATAAGATCATTAGGAAAGGAATGATAATTGAATAAATAGGAGCTGATGAGATTATCAAATTAAATAGCACAGAGAAAGAAATGAAGAAGGACTCAGGGTAGATGCCTGATAAACACCCATATCAACTGAAATTTAGCACAGTGTCTAAAACAAAGTAAGTGCTTTTAAAAAGCATTTTGCCTTAACACTTACTAGCTGTGTGACTCTGAGCAGTTACTTAACCCCAAATGCCTCTCAAAACAATAACAACAAAACAAAACAAAAATGCATGCTGTTTGCAAAATATTTTTTTCATAATAGTTTGCTAAGGGCTACATACATTATGCCATTTGTCAGGTAGAATAAATATTATCCTTATTTTCCAGATGAGGAATCTTGACCCAAGGGCTAAGTAACTTATCTGTGATAATATATCTAGTAAGTATAGAGCTGAGAATAAAACTTCTAGTTCTTGTTTCAAGCCCAGTCCTCTTTTCACTATACTACATTGACTTTATGGAAAAATCCAAAATAAATATGAATAGGGATGAAACTCTATTTTCTTAATAATGGTTTACCATTAACGAGACAGCCTTAGAGGGAAAAAAAAATTTCTCTATATAAGACTATAGAAGAGGTAATGTGAAAATTCAGAGATCACAATGAGAAAAGAGTTAGTTATACGTTGAGTATTTTTTCATACTCTCTCTATTTCTATTCCTTGTCACTGTTTTCTCCTATATATCCTTATGCCACAAGGTTTTGTTTGCAGGATTCCTTCCCTCAATTTGAAGCTAGGAATTCTTCAACACTGACATGGACACTGAAATGATCTATGTATAGCATTAGCCTTGAAGTAAACGGAAGAAGGATGCTCAGCATTGCCTAGTGGGTCTAGGAATTCAGTCTGCAAAGCTGGAATCCTAATTCTAGACAAGAGGAGATGGAATGCCTGGTTTCAAATTGCTATTCAGTCTTTCAGTCATGTCCAACTCTTCATGATCCTGTGAACCAAAATGTCCACAGAGTTTCCTTGACAAAGATGCTGGAGATGTTTGCCCTCTTCTTCTCCAATAGATTAATTCAAAGGGAGTGTGCATGACACACAGAATCATGTACCTGGAGTCTGAGGCCAGATTTAAATTCAGGTCTTCCTGACTCTAGGCCCAGTACCCTTATTTATTGAGTCATCTAGCTGCTTCCTCATCCTCTCCTCCTTTTCCCTTCTTCTTATTCTCCTCTTTTTTCTTTTCTCCTCTTCCTTTCCCTCCTCCTCCTGTCCCAGTCTCCTCCTCCTCCTCCTTCCTCTTTTTCTTCTTTCCCTTATTCTCCCCCTCCTCCTCTTCTTCTTCTCCTCCATCTTCCCTTCCTCCTCATCCTCTTCCACTTCTCCTTTTGTACTTCTCCTCCTCCTCCTTCTTCCTCTTTTTCTTCTTTCCCTTCTTTTTATTTTTCTTCTTCTTCCTCTTTTTCTTCTTCTTCTTCTTCCCCTTCTTCTTCCACTTCTTCCCCTTCTTCGTCCTCTTCTTCTTCCTCTTCTTTCCCTTCCTCTTCTTTTCTTCTTTTCTTCTTCCTCTTCTTCTTCTTTTCCTCTTTTTTCTCCTTCTTTTTCTTCTTTTCTTTCTTCTTTTCCTTTTTCTTCTTCCTTTTCTTTCCCTTCTTCCTCTTCTTTCCCTTCTTCTTTTCTTCTTCCCCTTTTCTTCTTCTTTTTCCTCTTCTTTCTTTTCTTCCTCCTCCTCCTCCTCTTGTTTCTCTTCTTCTTCCCCTTATTTTTCTTCTTTCCCTTCTTCTTCCCCTCCTCCTCTCTTCCTCTTCTTCTTCTCCTTCTTCCCTTCCTCCTCATCCTCTTCCACTTCTCCTCCTCTTGTACTTCTCCTCCCTCTTTTACTTCTTTCCCTTCTTTGTGTTTTTCTTCTTCTTCTTCTCCTACCCCCTTCTTCCTCCTCTTCTTCCCTTTCTTCCTCCTCCTCCTCTTCTTCTTTTCTTCTTCTTCCTCTTCTTTCCCTTCTTCTTCTTCTTTTCTTCCCCTTCTTTTCTTCTTCTTCTTTTTCCTCTTCTTTCCCTTCTTCTTCTCCTTTTTCTTCTTTCCCTTCTTCTTTCCTTTTATTTCCCTTCTTTCTTTTTTCTTCTTCTTCCTCTTCTTTCTTTCCCTTCTTCTTTTCCTTCCTCTTCTTTCCCTTTTTCCTCTTCCCCTTCTTCTCCTTCTTCTTCTTCTTTCTCTTCTTCT
This sequence comes from Sarcophilus harrisii, assembly GCF_902635505.1. NCBI lineage: Eukaryota > Metazoa > Chordata > Mammalia > Dasyuromorphia > Dasyuridae > Sarcophilus > Sarcophilus harrisii. The sequence continues at coordinate 144,915,891 of NC_045428.1, read as the reverse complement.
TCTTCTTCTTCTTCTTCTTCTTCTTCTTCTTCTTCTTCTTCTTCTTCTTCTTCTTCTTCTTTTTCTTCTTCTTCTTCTTCTTTCTTCTGTCTCTGTCTCTGTCTTTCTGTCTCTGTCCCTCCCTCTCCCATATTAATGTCTCTACTTATTATTCCCACTGTCTCTGCCTCTTGGAATCTGTGGTTTTCCAGCTCAGGCATCAGCTTCTACATGAATTATTTACTGGTCTTTGTATTTACTAATGTACCTCTCCCAAATCTAATATATTCAAAATACACATTTATGCATACACATAAGCTATATCATACAATACACAAATGGAATACATACATGCCTGTGTGAATGTATGTAGCAATTAACCAGAGAGACCAAACAAATCCTGTGTAAATGTGTGTGTGCAGATATATTTGTATATACGTGAGTACAAGTTTTGAGGCTTTTTTTTCACTTTTGTCTTTTCATCTCCAGTACTTAGCATTGTATCTGGCACATAGTAAGCATTTGATAAATGCTTGCTTGATTGATTGATTGGCTGAATAAGCAACTATTAAGTCCTAGGATCTCTAGAGTGATTTACAATTTCTGCCACATGGACTTCTCTCTTGGACATCCCCAAGTCCTGTCTAAGCTTTCTCTTTCCTGATGTTTGAAAAGAAAGAGGTGACAGTAGTGGCATTTCTCCCTGTTCACTTTCTGCCAATCTTCTGGCATGTTACATTAACAAACAGTCCATCAGTTTCTAAGGTAAGAAAGGCTCATTGTTGCTTAAACTTATTCAATGATATCTTCTTAGTGAAAAAGAAAAGGAGTAAAAGTGCTCTTAAATCTTTCCTCCCTCCCCAGATTTCATAGTTGCTTTAGACTTTTCTCCAGTTACTATTCCTATTTATCACAAAGCATATCTCCTGGGCCAGAACATTTATTTAATTTAAGTGGAAAAGGGAGTGGGGAAAAGAGACAACTATCTTTACATTCAATTTTTTTTACTGGAGATACAATATTGATATATGTGGGCCCTTAACCTTATGCTCAACTCAAAGTCTTCAACCCTAGGAAATGAAGCAAATGAGGACCCCAAAGATCCCCATCTAACAGATCAGGGTTGAGAAAGAGAAGAGAATGTTATGTCCCTGGACCCTTCTGACCCAAGAATCTATTTTCTAATTCTGGAGACATGAGTGTCGGAAGTTAACATTACCATGCTGATGGCTCCATAAACAGAAAAAATAGTTCATTTTTCAACCTTACATGTAAAAACTCTTAAAAGACTGTAATTATCAGAGAAAGCATGAAGGCAAAGCATTTGCCTTCACTGGAAAGACATTGCTTTTTATTTCTATATGATATTAGTAGCATAAGAGTGATGATTCTTTGTTTCTACTTCAATCAACAAATCAAGCATCAGAGATGATTAAGTTTAAAAAAATAAATATAAAATATATCCTTACTCATTTCTATATCAATTATAAATTCATTTTTTGATTTAATTATGAAGAGAACATTGTGATTGGCTCATCCAACAAATTAGCCATGATCCTTGGAACATTGTATTTCAGGAAAAATTTCATCCCAGGAATGAAGTCCTTCATTCAGCCTTTTTAGAGGGAATCATTGAGTAGAGGGATGAGGAGAGAAAAAATATTTCTCTGCCTCTCTCTCTGTCTCTGTTTCTCTCTCTCCCTGTATGTGTGTGTGTATTTGTCTCTCTCCCTTTATCTGCCTCCCTCCTTTTCCTTCTCCTTCTAGATCTTCCTCTCCTTCTTTATTTCCTACCACCCTCTTTCACTGTCCATGTTATCAGAGAGGCTGAACAGATGATGCACTGAAGACAAACATGAAGATACATTGACAGAAAAAGGCATAAACCCTTGCACTAGAGATGAATGTCTGTTATTCAATCAAGAAACCCAGAGTTGTTAATTTGCTCTTTGGTCATATGTGCTCTTTGCTCATGTTCTACATCTCTTCCTTGCCATTATAACCTAAGTTTAAGCCTGGACTCTATTCCTATTTAAGGGAGAATGTGTTCTTAGACAGTTGGGGAGTGGGTTATTGCACAAACTCTTCTTAGTAGAATTTCTGCACAAATAACTTTTCAAAAAGCTAATTAAAATCTTGCTGCTTAATGTTAATGGGAAGTATACTGATGGGGCTCAATAGTGACAAAATTGAGAACTACGGGCTCTCAGTGCTTTGTTATTGATGTTTTGTTTTATTTTCAATGCTCAATCAGCTTTTATTAGCTTGGGATGGAGGAAAGAGTACTGATCTAGAAGTTTCAGGATTTTATTCAAAATATCTCTGACAGTCATTTCTCTGGGCCCAGTTGTCTCATGTACAATATAAAGGAATTGTAGTAGATGATTGTTGAGGTCTTTTCTATCTCTAAATTCTATGACATCAGGGTTTGAAGTATTCAACATTTTCCATTTTTTGAAAGTCAGTAGATTTACTAATAATTGTTCAACAATCATACTGATAAGTTTCTACAGTAGTCTAGGATGCAGGACATTCAAGCCAATTAACTGAACTGGTCAAGAGCAGGTAAGGGACTCAACATATCTCCTCCTTGGGGCCACAGAATTGAACCTGACTAAACATCATCTTGGTTTCTAATGTCCTGATGAACAGTTTTGTTCTCTTCATCATACTCTGAAAATAAGTCTTAGTAGAGAAAATAGAAGCCAAATAGGGAGTCAAGTAATTGTGCTTTCTTTCTATTATCTATCTTCTTCCTATCCATACCAAGAAAGGTTCTTGTTCCTTCCTTGATCTTTCTCTTGGTTTCTCAGGGCTAAGAATGCCCTACTTTGTTATCTTTAGAATTTACCAACAGCTTTTTAGCACATACAGGGTTTTAGTCTTCCTAATACTATTCTTACAAGGACTTATCATTCTTTTGTATATGTTTTAGTTACTTGTTTGTGCTTCCATTTCTTATATTTGTAGTTTTTAAATGTAAATTCATTGGTCATCTCTCTATTCATCTATATAATTCTTTTTAAACATCTCTTTTTTTAAAAAAAAAAAACAATGATGACTACACAACTAATATTCTGTTCCTCAGAACCTATCATTCTTTTTGACCTCTCTTTTAGAAGTTTTCTGATCTTGGTCTGATCTGACCCCTCTATCCTCTTATAGCACTCCTCCAAAGCTGTTTTCCTAAGATCCTATCTATACAACCAGCAATGCTAAGGATACCCCTTCTCATTTATCATCCCAACCTAAAATCACATAGCCTGTCTCTAAGATTTTCTTCCTTCCTACTTCACCATTTCTCCTTTATCAGTTACAACAAGGTCCTTTATTAAAGGAAATTTATTTTGCTTGACTACATACATTTTATTTTTCTCCTAGTACAGAGACAAAGGAAACAAGGGAGAGAGGAAAAAAAATCTTTTTAATTGGGAAAAAAAACTTAAAAAGAAAAAAAAAAATCTTATGGCCAGAGTAATCACGCTCTTTCCTTGTTGCTTCCTCTATCTTTCAGAAGATGAAAGCATCAGGTAGGTAGATCAAGAATTTACCAATGTTTAGCAGAGTTTTTCAGTAGATATCTGATTTATTAAAGTTTCCCATCACAAATCTAACCTGCTTCCATACCACCTTTGCCTTGAAGAAGTCATCACCCAATGCCATAATCTGACTCAGTGATGCTTAGGATATTTCCACTATGGCAGTACCTTTGATTCACCTTCCTTTTGAGTCACACAAACATATATATATAAGTTTCTAAAACATATCATATCAAATTCTATCAGGTAATCCAAGGGTAGGGCAGGTGTGGAACATAGTGAGTTATATTTCCAACCCAAGAGTCTTGGGTTCAAATCCTGGGATGTCCAGTTATTTGATTTCACTGGTCCAAGTTGCCTTCAGTCTTTCCCTCAGGGTACCTTGCTACTTCAATCAGACTAGATCCAAGATCCAACACTATTGTAAAGAAAAACAACTTTGAAAGACTTAGAAACACTGATAAACCATAATACCAAATGATTCACAATGAAACATGATGCTGTCTCCTGATAAAGAAGTGATATAGATTGAGACTATTTTCTTTTATTCAGTTAGCATGGGAATTTGTTTTGCTTCACTATTGTTGGTGGCAGGTTTTATTGTTTTTTGTTTTTAGCTTTTCAATGGTATTTAATTTTTCTGATTACATGTAAAGATACTCTTCAACATCCATTTTGGTAAGATTATCAGTTCCAAATTTCCCTTCCCTCCTTTTTCTCCCCTCCCCTCCCCATGACAGCAAGAAATCTGACATGGATTATACATGTATAATCATTTACACATATTTCCATATTAATTATATTGTGAAAAACATCAGAACAGAAGGGAAAACTCAGAAGAAAAAGTGAATGTGGGGTGGGGGGAGAAGTAAAAATAGTATACTTCAATCCACATTCAGTCTCCATAGTTCTCTCTTTGGATGCAATTGGTATTTTACATCCCAAGTTTATTAGAATCATCTAGGATCACTATATTGCTCTCATAGTTGATTAACACATAATGTTGCTGTCACTGTGTGTACAGTGTTCTGATTCTTCTCACTTAACTCAGCATCAGTTCATGGATTATACATAGTTGTAGGAAAAATTTGGTTTTGCTTTTCTTGTCTTCTGACTGGTGGGGGTGGATGAGAGGAGAAAGAGGTGGGAGATGGTAATGGTAGATTTTTTAACGAGTTTATGAGTATATGTACACTACTTCCTCAAAATGAGAAGAGAAAGAAATAATTAAAGACCAAATAATTTAAATTACAGAATTTTAAAAAATGATCAGTTTTTATAACAGGGGTCTTGGTTTTACTTGTTTTGCCAATGAGGAGAGAAGTTGGGAGGGAGAGAAGGTGGATTTTCATTTAAAAAGAATATTTAATTTAAAAGAAAAAAAGAAAGGAAGATAGGAAGAAAGAAAGGAAAGAAAGTCCTAGTTTATAAGTTTATGTTTAACAGCTTACCACCCATTCCCAGAAATGAGAACTAATGTTTTAAAAGTAAAGAATTATAGATTTTAAAAAATTAAATAAAATTCAAGTCATATGATTTAAGTTTGACGGAATCTCTAATCCACAATGCCTTTTCTCAATACAAGGATGGTTTTGGGAAACAGCATTAACTGTGTCATGGAAAATCATAAAATGACTTGAAATAACCCCAAACTGACCTTTTTTGAGGAAGAATTTCCTCAAAGTGACTTGCAGTAAGAAGATATAAGCATCATTTTGCCCTCCACATATCTGAGCAATATGGAAAGTTGTAATTACTTGGGAAGAGAGATACTAAATATATAAATAGAATAGATCTGTTTGGCACTATTTTAATTTATTGATTCTTTCCAATTCAATTCAACAAGAGCAAAAATGCCAGAACAGAAGTTCTCTAGTTGTAACTGATTGTAGACTGAAGTTCTCCTCAATCCAGTAGTGAGTGTGGATGCTGTATGTTTGCTCCATTATAAAAAGAATGCTTTCCTCTATCCACAGCTTCCCTGGGGATTCCCTACCTCTTTTCTACTTGTAAGAACTGTATATTTCCCTGGACTGTTATGCCCATTTAGCCAGCTCAAGATCATCATCTAATTTAAGTGAATATAACTTTTGAGAATGGTTCCTTTGGTAGAAGAGTTAATATTTTGCATAGGTCTAGCGGAAAGAGGGAAGAAGTCAGGGACAAATCAGATTTTATCATGTTGCTATGGGTTTATGCAGGGAGGGAATCTTAGTTTGGACTACATGAGCTCTCAGTCTATGATACAGACGCAGTAAGTAAAATGTGTTTCTGAGGATCCCCATCTGGTATGCAGTACCACCCAGGTGTGGACCTGGGGAAGTGAACAGTTCCCTTATCCCTTCCAAACCAAATATTTAGAATAAAGTAGTGGTAACACCAGATTGAAGGAGACATTTAAATGTATATATTACCAGTTTGGAAATACTGACAAGAAAGGAAAGTGAGCCAATCCTATCTGTGTAAAAGAAAGAGTAAAGATTATGAAAGGTACAACTCTTTTCTTTATAATGTTATGGAAATGAATAATCAAACTTATTTTTATCAAGCCGGGAAATTTATTTTTGGAGCATTGTCAAATTCCTGTCATAAGAGGAAAGAGTTTTTAAATGTAGCAACAGCAATGACCAACAAAATGTAAGTCTGATTTCTTTTCAAAATAGCAGATTATGATTACATGAGAGAGTATTGGCTTTGGACTCAGAAGATCTTATTTCAAATTCTGTCTCTCTCACTAACTGCTTATGTGACCTTGTGAAAACCACTTAATATCTTTGTCTCTATTTGCAAATTATACGACAATGAAAGGAGGAACAAAATGGATTTTAAAATGCTTCCAATTCTACTCTATGATTGTATGAAAGTGATGGATGTATTTTAAAAGAATATATTATATTATGTACACTAATATAAATAACAAATTATCTATAAAAGACATTCAGAGGAATGCAATATCTGCATCAAGATAAAGAATATATATAGATATAGATATATATACACACATATAAAGATTTTACATTTATGTATGTACACATACACATATACATACTCATTTATGTCTAATGATAGTCTAATGGTATCTAAGGTGAGGATGGGGAGGAAAGAAAAAAGGAGGAAAAAGAAATTTTTGTAATAATTTTGTCATTTATTTAAAAGAAAAGGCAAGTTGTACATAATTAATTTTTAGTTTTATGTACAATCATCTTTTTGTATTATATTATCTAATGGAGATAATTGTTTTATTACATAAATTAAAAATAAAATGAGTAAAATTTTAAGAAAGATTGTAAAACAACTTCACTAAAATTTTGAAAGATTTTGAAAATGAAAGCAGACATTTCAGAATTGTTTTATAGAATCCATTGATTGAGATTTTCAATAACAAAAAACTGTAACTTATAACTATAATATCATATAGAAGGGGACAGAGTATGTCAATGTAATGTAGAGAAAAAAAAAAGATAGATTTACATTTAAAGGACCTAAATTCAAATCCAAGTTCTACCACTTTTTTCCCCAGGTGATTTTTGGGCAATCCCCATTTAATTTTAATTCTCAGGCCCTCAATTTCCTCATCTGTAAAGTGAGATTGGATTATATAAAGATGACTTCTAGCTCTTAATCCATAAAGATTGCATTCCAAGACTATTGAAATTATCTTGTATCACTATTGTTGAGAAAAATCTATCATAGTTGATCATCACAGAAAAAAAGAGTTGAAACTAACAAAAATAGAAATTGATTGTCTTAAGAGAATTAGTTCTTTAAAAGAAAAACATTTTAGTTGACTGCAGCCCATAGAACTAGGACACAGCAGTGATGTCACAAGGATGTCTGGTCATAACAAAGTGACTGTGTTTTGGTGCAGGAGAACAGGAACTGAAAATAAGTTAGAGAGAGGACTTACTAACAACCAAGCTGTGAATGAGTTTTCATGGAAGCTTTTTGAATTCAATTAACCAAGATCATAGTTCAAAGAGTGGGACAGTTACAGCTCGAGACAGTTTATGGGGTATAATGAAAAGGACAAGGCAAAAAAAAGAACAAAAAAGAATCACATTCCTAGGGATAAAGACTGTCTGGGAGAGAAGAAATATGGAAGTATATAAATGTGTAAGAATGAGGAAAATTGGGCAGAAGGAAAAAATACTGTATAGAAGAAAAGTGAAGAAGAAACAATGAACAATTCAGAGCATTTCATTTGGTTCAGAAAAAAATTAATATTTATTCTTTGTGAAAACAATTTTGGTTTTGGTAGGGGGTTATGGATGATCTAATAAATATTTATGACATGTAAAAACTTTTTTATAATAAAACAATGATCAAATGGAAAAAATTTAAAAATATTTTGAATGGCTTTATTTAAAAAGCAAGAGGTACATTATTATACAGCCATCAGATGGCATTTCCCTTAGCTCAGTTTGCAATTATTTGTACTGTGCTTTATCAAAATTAGAATGTATTTTTAAATTTAACTAAGCAGAAGTATTTTGAAGTTGTTATTATTATAAAAAACAATAATTAGAGTACACATTGTAATTAGAGGGCCAATTTTTACTGTAGAAAAATCTTGCTCAGAGACATTATTTTATGCTTGGCAAATCCCTGTAGAATCCTGACTGAAACACAAATCATTAATTTACCAGTATAGAGGCAAATGTAAGGTCATTAAGCAGATTAAGATATTTTTTAAAATGCTGCATCTTCTTCTAAAATAATATCCAAGTGTCTTAGCATTAAGGTGATAATAAACCATAAATAGTTAAATGTTGCTCTTCAGGCATCCTAAGATATTTATTGTTGACTTCAGACAAGAGACAATTAGTAAGGGAGGCTTTGAGGCATTTACACTTTAATTCTGATGAAGAAATAAATTCTCAGTATCATTTGTACTATATGATGATTCAATTTATGGGATTTTCTTTCTTTTTCATAAAACTCTCACATGAGTACATTAGACCAACATGGAAAATGAAGATTAGTTAATTTGAATTGTTCTTTAATGACATTATAAATATATTATATGAAAGACAACAGTAGTATTTCTTGAGTGTGCTCTATGCTACAAATGATTATAATACACAGCTAGGTTAGAATTTTAGAATCCACAGATCTACCTAATCTAGAGATTTAAGAACTGAAAGTGAAGGGGATGGGGAAAAGAAGATAATTTTCATTTTGTGTTTTAACATCAGTAGAGTCATGTTTTGTAAAAGACTTACCTAGAATTATCCTTTGCTAAGCAAAGAAGATGAATTTAGAAAAATATTGGCTAAAATAGTTAGTAGAAATCTAATCAGTCATTGGATATTTCTGATAGATTTTCTGATCTCCATTTTCTAATATGTATAGCTGATGGTGCCTCTTTCTCAAATTGCCTTCTATTTATTTTGTATATACCTCAATACGTACATATTGATTCCTTTTATATAAGGTAAATTCCTTATGGACAGGAAAAGTTTCTTTCTTTCTTCCTTCCTTCTTCCCTTCCTTCCTTCTTTTATTTTTTTACCTTTATTTTTCTTTCTTTCCATCTTTTCTTCTCTTTCTTCTCTCTCCTCCTTTCTTCCCCTCCCTCTTTCCCTTTCTTTCTTTCTTTCTTTCTTTCTTTCTTTCTTTCTTTCTTTCCTTCCTTCCTTCCTTCCTTCCTTCCTTCCTTCCTTCCTTCCTTCCTTCCTTCCTTCCTCACTTCTTTCTTTCTTTCTTTCTTTCTTTCTTTCTTTCTTTCTTTCTTTCTTTCTTTCTTTCTTTCTTTCTTTCTTTCTTTCTTTCTTTCCTTCCTTCCTTCCTTCCTTCCTCACTTCTTTCTTTCTTTCTTTCTTTCTTTCTTTCTTTCTTTCTTTCTTTCTTTCTTTCTTTCTTTCCTTCCTTCCTTCCTTCCTTCCTTCCTTCCTTCCTTCCTTCCTTCCTTCCTTCCTTCTTTCCTTCCTTCCTTCCTTCCTTCTTTCCTTCCTTCCTTCCTTCTCTTCTTTCCTTGCTTCCTTCCTCATTTCTTTCTTCTTTTCTTTTTTTTTTTTTTGTATCTCTAGTACCTGGAATAATGCTTGGCATGCAGCATGATAAATACTTTAGTTGGCTTTCTGTAACACAGAGAGATTATGTCTATAGACATGAAAACACAGAACTCCAATATGTCTCCATTAAAATTCCTTTTTTTGTTAATAGACAATATCCCAAAAGATATTTTGGGGGGAAAGTGCTAAGTGTGAAGGTCCTTGAACAAAGAGGCATCTAAGGCTTTGAAAATCTTTTTTAAATAAAAATGACCCATGTTTTTACTTGCTTTGCAAGTATACTGTTGTTTTGCAACAATGGTCCTGCAAAGTTGGTACTAAGAATATTATTGTTGTCTCCCTTTTAGAGACATTGAAACTGAAGCTCATTAAGGTTCAAATGAATTGTCTGAGTTCACATGAGTACTAAGTATAAAAGCTAGAATTCAAGCGTCCTGACTGTTAAGACACGTGGTCTTACCACTAGAACAAACTGGCTCTTAAAGGAGGGAAAAAGTTCTATAGAGCTATCTAGGATAATTCAGCCAATAATAGTTTTTTCACTGAGTGCTTTCAACTTTGAAAGAAAGAGTAAAAAATAACTATATATATGACCTGGAAGTCTAAACTCCTTAATTCTAGTTCTATCATTAGTACTCACTCGATGTGTAAGTTTGGAAAAGTCACTTCCCCTCGCTTCATCTCAATACCCTCATCTATAATGTGAAAGTGTTGGATTAGGTGATTGCTAAGGTTGTAACTTTACAAGATTTAATTGACATGGTCCTTACCTTTAAAAATGAAATTACTAAATATTAAAAGCAATAAATCATGAAAAACCATTTATGTAAGAGAACAAGTGCTATATAGCTTCATTCAAAGGAGAGAGATCAGTTCTCAATTTCTTTGACCCAATTTATCTCTTCTTTCTGAATCATCATTGTTACTCCAATCCCATACTATCTGGAAGGAATCTGATGCAACATACATGTGTTTGAGGCTACAAAAAGTCCATCTTACTCTAGTGATTGATTTAGAATGCACCTCTATCTGTTTCACTCAATATTGAGTCTCAAAAGAGGTGAAAAAAAAAACATTGAAAGACCAAGAGGCTGAAGAAATGCTCTTGGAAGTCAAGTATTATCCTATATTGATTTCAAAACTGTAAGTATTATTGCACTGATGGGGGTGCACCCTTCAGTCATGAATAATATAATACTTCTGCATCTTCATTTATTTTGATGAATTGTTAATGAACCAAAAATATTGGTCACCCAGTAGCCACTCTTTTCACAAATCTTAGCTAGGTAGATCTTCAGATGATAAAGAGTTGATTTTACTGGACCCATTCTTGAAGTTTTTTAAGTCAGGTAGGACTTATCAGAATTTACACTCTTCTGGCAATCCAGGGTCACTTCTATGCTACAATGAAGCATCAGATTAGGACACTGGACTATAAACTATAATACATTCTCAAATGATACCTAAAATCCTAAGACACCTCTAATCAATATATTCACCTTATTCAAGACTTTAGGCAAATATGCTAACAAAGTGCCATAAGGCTTCTGTAAAGCACAAAGAAAGCCCAATGTAGAATAAATAAATTTGTTTCCGCTCAGTCATTTTCAGTCATGTCCAACTCTTCACGACCCAATTTGAGATTTTCTTGGCAGAGATACTGAAGTGGTTTTCTTCTCCAGCTCATTTTACAGATGAGGAAACAAGGCAAAGTTATGACTTGTCCAGGGTCACATAGCTAGCAAATATCTGGAGACCACATAAAGGTTTGGAGTCTTCCTGACTCCAAAACAGGTAGTCTATTCACTGTGTTACCTAGCTGCCCTAGAATAAATAATGGAAAACAATAATTACAATTGTAATTACTCATTTTGAACTAAAGCAAGCTGGCTTCAATAAACTACATGTCATGAAAACTCTCTTTTATGCAATAAACTTGCAAACATATAATTGATTTATGAACCTACAAATAGAACTTTGATGGTATTTCTACAGAGATAAAAAATTTATGAAAATCTTAATGATTTCCAAAGTCACAACATATAAACATTACAAAAACATAAAATAAAAAGGCTCATATGGTACAGCCTATTGCTATAAAAAGGAAATAATGTGTGTGAGTGCATATATATATATGTATGTGTGTGTGTGTGTGTGTATAGACACACACATATATGTAATATGATATCATATATGTTATATATCTAATATTTACCAGTTTCTTGGAATTTTTTCATTGTGCTATCAAGACAGATTTCATAGAAAAGTGTGAACAGTAGTTTTGGTTCACTTTTAAGGCCTGACCTCTTTAAGGACAGAAACTAAAAATATGTCATGATAATTCTATCTTCTTCCCAAAAGTTCTTCTAAGTTTCATAATTGGCTGTCTACTTGCTTGTTATCTCTTACCTGGCTGAAGAGTGGTGGTTGAGATATGGAGTTGTTCTGAAGGGATAGAAGTGAATTAATATCCCCACAAAGAGTGGGTTGTGGGGTTTAGGGGTGCACTGAGAAAGGGGAAGTTCCAGAAAGGGAGAAGGAAGAGAGCTGCAGATCAGATAGTAATATTCAGGTGGATAGATGGCTGGATGGTACCACCTTCAGTTCCATGTGCAAAGTCCTTGGACCAGGTAGCCTTTGTTCTTTACAATGACTACTTAGCTAAATATAATTTCAAACCCATTTTCAATTAATACTGAGGAATTTCATACCATTTGCAATGATCTGCTAAATTTTTAAATCTGTTCTTTTTTCCAGATTTTGAGTAGGCAGTTTCAATTACCTGCCAATAATCTTAACTTCATTCTACATCATTCACATATGTACCTCTCAGCCAACTACACACTGTACAAACAGCTTCTGGGATACTTTGTATTATGCCATGCTATTTAAAGCAGCTTTTTTAAAAATAATAATTCATTCAAGAGAGAAATCTTGATAAACACCTAAATCAGATTCTCAGGGTTATGAAACATCTTCAGACTATCTCTAAGCATATGTTAAGTACTTACTACATGCCAGGTACTGTAAAAAGTGCTAAGAATATAATTACCAAAAAGTGAAAAAGCTCTTGCTCTCAAGAGGCTTATATTCTACAAGGGGAAATAACAGACATTCATATAGGTATATAAATTAGATACAAGGTGATCATAGAGGAAAGATACAAAGAGAGGTGAGGGGATTAGGAAAGACCTCCCCCTTTTAGAATGTGATATTAGCTCTGATCTGGAAGATTTGGAATTCCAAGAAGGAGAGTGCAAGAATATGAGAACAACAAATGCAAAGACACTGAGATGGGTAATGAAGTACTGTTTATGAAAAACCATGAAAAAGTGAATTTGACTACCATGGGATGTTCAAAAGGAACAATGTGGTCCAAAAGATAGGCTGAGTCAAAGTTGTCAAAGGCTTGAAATGACAAATAGGATTTAATTATAGAGGGATTAATAAGGAGCCATTGGATTTATTAAGAAGGGGGGCATCAAACCAGTCATTTAGGAAAATCATTCTGGAAAGTATGATGATTAATGGAATTGAGAAAGGAATAAACAAGGGAAACTTTTATTAACAGTTTCTTGAGGGAAAACAACATTTTAGAGAAATAAATAAAGATTATATATAAAGTAAGTTGTTAAGAGATATCGGGGCATTGTAAGAGAGAAATAACAGCTTTAGGACATTGGGAAAGAGCTCTCATAGAAGGGTCATATGTACCACCCAGCCAACAGTTGGATTTTGGAAGAAGTTGGGATGGATATGAAGAGGATGTTCCAAACACAAAGGAGAACACATGCAAACACATGGAAGCAAGAGGTAAAGTGGTGTTGGCAATATAAAATAGGCAGCCCAATCTTGAAGGGAATGCAGAGTTGTGATGGAGAGTACCAATGCAAACCTAAAGAAATTTTATTTTATCTTGGAAGAATGGGGAATTATTGAAATTTCTAGAGTAGTGGGATAACATAGTCACATTAAATGAACTTATCAATGCCTTTTCTAAAATGTGGTATTTAGAAATTAATAAAATGCTGTAGATATGATCTGAACAGGGCAGAATACAGAGGGACCAGAGGCACTCTTCCTACCTTAATGTAGCCAGTGTCACATAATTTCATAATTTTCCTATGACTTTGTATCTCATATCAAACTTTTTCTACTATAATGCTAGCTCTGTTGCAGATGACGGCTATCTGGTCATATAGCCCACATCTTGTACTTGTGAGGCTGATATTTTAGAACCCAAGTTTAGATTTACATTTATCTTTATTCAATTTCACCTTATTAGAGTCTCTCAGTACTACCTTGGGCATTTTTCTGACTCTATTTGTAGAGGAATGATCCCAGCACAAAGAAAACAAATAAAGAATGAATAGATACATTCTATACACACATGAATAACATTTTAAAAATAGAGTTTCTTAGCTTTCAATTCAGAATACCCAAATTGAACATATCATGCTTCTCATTTAGGGCTTTTTGAAAATGAACTTTCAGCTAAACCTTGGCTGATTGCCTTCTGACAAATCACCACACACAATAAATCACTTTTACAAATAGTAAAGAAAAGTGGTTCAACTCACCCACCTTAGAAAATATCTTTTATTTAAAACATGTAGTAAATAACTCAGCAACATAATCTCTATACTCTTTGGTACAAAATAACATTCACATCCGGTAGGTGTTCAGGAACCATTTTCTAGGAGGAGTTTAAAATAGGCCATAATGCATCTCTTGGAGCCATTATGCCTTGCCAGGTAAATAATGTGTGTTTTAAACATCCCTGAATCTATACTTACAATTTCATGATAAATGGCAATGGTTCCAAAGAGAAACATTAAGATCTAATACACACTTGAAACAGCCCCTCAGTATGTATTTATGCAAGGAATCTTTAGTCTCAAAACCAGTTAAGGTCTATTTGATCAATGGTAATCAATGATTTTGAAAGTTGTAAAATATTTAAAGTCAATATTTTATAACTTATTTATCTAATATGTCAACATGTTTATACTTATCCCTGCTTCTTTTAAAATTTGGAATCAAGAATTTCTGACAACCCCCCCCCCCAAAAAAAAAAATCCACACAAAGAAAATTTCACACAGAAAAGAGACAGAAAAAAAAAAGATGTTTAGTAACATTAAAGTGGTTGCACCAAACAAGAAAAGCTAAGAGATTCTTTTTATAGCTGCAAATGGATTTCCATTTGATGTTACTTAGTAGAAACCAGTTTGAAGACAATTTCTTCTGAAAATAAGCTTTTGAGTTTCACTGTTTTTTTTTTAATCCCATTTGATTCGATTTGCCCAGACCCTGGTTTCCATTTCTGTTCTTTCCTTATTTTAAAATCACTTACATTTCTTTTTTTTTCCCTTTGTTTGCATGGAAAAAAGAAAATCAGACCTACTGAGCCCTTTAAATGCACAGGATATGTACATGGGGAAATCATATAATAGAGCCTTATTCTCCCCTGGGTTCTGTTTCTTAGAATGCTTTGTTTGACTAATGGGGCTTAAAACAAATTGTTTTGGGAAATTGGTACCTAATAATGGAAATGATGACAACTCATTCATTTAGTAGTCTTCTTGCAAAAATCCTGTGGGTAGGTATCAAGATCTTTCCCATTTTACAGTGGGGAAATTTTATTTGATACACATAATAATGACAGTGAACTGTCACTCAGTATCTAGAATAGATATAATCCAAATGAATTTGGTTAAAACAACATTTCAACAAATATTTGCAAGGGTATGACTATGCTTCTCAGTTGGAGAAAATCACCAAGGGACCAGAAAATTAGTCTAGCTTTTGGGGGATAAAGTTAGATCCCTGTTCAGATTTGTAAGAAATTCGTGATACAGAAATGTTGAACTCATAGTCACAGATCTTTGAAGATTAAGTGGAGGGAGGCTTAAATTTTTTTCACTCACGATTACTTTTGGCCTGAGAAATGTTCATGTGACCCCAAATATATAATATATAAAATAGGTATGCAAATTAAATATTTACTGACAAGTCATAATTTTGTGACCCCACATTCAGTTATAAGACCCCATATGAGGTTAAGAAGCTGGGGAGGCAGAGGAACTTTGTAAAATACAATAGAGTTAGGGTCACATTTCTCCTCAGGCCTCTGTCCAGCATGAGATTTGTGATAATCATCAGATGCCATGTGGACATCAACACTTGAGCTGCATCCTGTTTCAGTGCTTGGATTGCAGAGAAAGACCAAACCAAGGAAGTTCCACACATTCTCATAAACTTTTTAACCGAAATCAGAAATTTGTTTGATCTAATAAAGAGAACCCAGTTAATGAGCAATTAATAGTCATATTTCCTAGTGCTCCTAACCAAAAAAGGGATAACCAGTTTGACTAGTATCACTTTGTAGTTACTTGTTTTTATTTTTGTTTGGTTTTATTTTCGCTTTTACAGCTATACACATTTTAAAATTTAAGGAAATGCTTAATACAGATAACAAACTGCTAGCAGCTTGACGGCTCAGTGGATAAAGTGCCAAGCCTGAATTCAAGAAGATTCATCTTCCTTATTTCAAATCTGGCTTCAGACACTTCCTAGCTATGTGGTCCTGAACATGTCATTTGAACCTGTTTGTCTCAGTTTCCTCAGTTGTAAAATAAACGGGAGAAGGAAATGGCAAACCACTCAAGTGTCTTTGCCAAGAAAAGTCCACATAGAGTCACAAAGAGTTGAACATGACTGAAAACAATTGAACAAAAATAAATTCCTAGTATTTCTATTTATTTTTGCACAAGAATTATCACCAGAATCCTGTGTATTTTCATTCTCAATCATCAATTATATCAGAGATTAGAGATGAAGGTAGGGATAGGAACTGTCCCTGTGATTTTTTTTTTTTTAGCATAGGAAACTTCTAGGTGAGGACACTCTTTTTACAAAGCCAGGTTATCTAGCTTTATTCTATGTGACTAGAATAGTAGTTCTTAAAGTGTGGTCCAGAGAATCCTGAGGGTCTCTAAACCCTTTTAGAGGCACTAGAAATTCAAAATAAGTTTTTATTTCTAATACGGTAAAAACTTATTACTATAAACCACAAAATATAAACTCTTTGAATTGATCCTCAATAATTTTTAATAGTTTAAAAACACTAAGAACAAAGTTTAAGAACAGCTGATTAGAACAGTCATATCATGCACGTGGCCTGTAGAATATATGCAACCCACATAGTTTCTATGTAGTTTTAACATGTTGACATATTAATAAAAAATATGGAAATGTGTGTCTCTATCTCTGTCTTGCTGTCTCTCTGTGTCTCTTTTTTGTCTCTCTGTTTCTGGCGCGCTCTCTCTCTCTTAAAGATGTTTCCAGAGACACACAATGAGTATATATCAATCAGTTCATGAACTCAGGTTTTCCTAATTCTGAAACTAGCTTTCTATCCCCACTCCACAATGATTCTGAGGTTACAATAGAAAATGAAAAGGGACAGGTAGAGAGTGAGCTGATATTACACAAGGAGGGTAATACAAAGGGGAAAAAAACTGGTGAGGATGAGCAAAGAAGCGAATAATGAACAAACAAGACTTTTAAACAAGGTTAATTTCATACATCAATATTTCTCTGTCCTTTGCTCCAAGAGGTGATTATGTTAATTGGTCCTCTGAGAGCCAAGGACTATGGAAAAAAGGCATGTTGTAGAGAGAAAAAATCCTATTTATGTCTTCATTGTTGTTGTTATTTTCAAGATTCTTATTTATTTTGAAAAAAAAATTCACAGTGGTTTAAACAAGTAGACAATAGGCACCCTCAGATTCAGATCTGTGTCTACTTGTTTTCTTAGGTCACTGACTCCAAACTCATTAATTGCTCTCTAATAATTACTGAAAAGTCAAGAGGCTCACCAGTGCAATGTTTATTCTTTTGGCACCAACACCCACCCTGAGAATTTGTAAAACAATGATCATTGTAAATGCACACACAGCACAATAACTGAATACATTCTGGCCCCATTCTCTTTAAACAAAGATCTCTGGCATTTAATGCCTTTCTTCAGAGTAGTTTAAAGCTTTGCAAATTCGATATACCCTTGACATATTTGATTATCCTTCTTTACTTTAAAGCCCAGGGACTCTATGAGCTGGTAGGTCTTCCTTCTTTTGTGACTTCTAGTGACTGATGCTGATTATGCTGTCCTCAGACCTCACAGACTCCAGCTTTGCCTTCAAATCATTACTGATCAATACAAGGCCTAAGACTGATCACTATTAGCTTACCTTTATTCTGAGGACTCACATTTGGAGCCTTCCTTTGTTTTTCATTTTATTCATTATATAGGTCTCTTTGAGTGAGAATAAGGGAAATAAGGTGCAGATCCTAGTTGTTCAAGGGAATAATTCATTGTTCCTTTGCATAAATGTACCTTAGTGTAGTTAGAACATCTTCCAGAGCAAAAGGGGTGTGGAGAAGAGAGAGAGAGAGAGAGAGAGAGAGAGAGAGAGAGAGAGAGACAGAGATAGCGTGAGAGAGACAGACAGAGAGAGACAGAGGGGGAGGAGGGAGGAAAAAGGGGGGAAGAGGGGAAAAGAGGGAAGGAGGAGAAATGAGAAAGACAGAAAGAGAAAGGCAGGGAGAGAGAGAAGGAGAAAGAGATAGAGAGAGTGTGTTTGTGAAGGGGAACAGTATATTCCCCCACCCCACTCCATTAGTCTCTGTTCTTTTTGTCTGTCTCTGTCTCTTTCTCTGTGCTTCTCTTTCTCTCTCTCTGTCCCTGTCCCTGTCTCTGTCTGTCTCTCTATCTCTCTTTCGTCTCTCACTGTTCCTGTCTTTGTATGTGTGTCTCTCTCTGTTTCTCACTCTATCTTTGTCTCTATGTGTGTCCTTCTTTCTCTGTCTCTCTGTCTCTGCTCATCTCTCTGTCCTCTGTCTCTTTTTTTTTTTTGTCTCTCTCTTTTTTCCTTCCTCCCTCTATCTCCCTTTCCTCTCTATCTCTTACTATATTTATGCATTCATAAGTGAGACTGGCCATGGCTATAGTAGGTGATACTCTTTCTTTCCAGGTTTACTCTTTTTCTCTTTTAAAATACCTTCTGACTTAACATACATACTATGCCAAACATGTGATGTGGATGATGATCAAAAGGAGAGCAACTTCCTGCCTCTGGTACAAAATTTCACAGTTATTGTCTCTTTGTGTGATAGGGAGCATAGATCCATCCTTACCATTTAGCAAGCCACATCTTATGTAAATTCCTTAAATTTTGTATTTTTATTCATCTGCTCTTTGTTTCTTTAATTGCAGAAAAAGAAGAGAAATAGTCATGTCCTCCTTTCCAAAATTAACCCAACTTGCACTATAACACCTTGTCTAAGACCCATTTCCTTTCATAGCTTCTGTCTCTTCCTCCATAGTTAAGCTCTTCTCCACTCACTCTATGCCCTTAGCTGACAAACCTTCCCTAGCCTAAAATAGTACCTTATCTGAACTGTTAATCTCAAGTTAGCAGTTAACCTATTTTCTCCTTTGCATTATCCAGTAGCAGCCTCTACTTCCTCTACTCTCACCTATTCCTTAACCCCTTTTGATCTGACATTGCTAAAATTTCACTTCTTCAAGTGATCATCACTCATGTCCTAATCTCCAAATCTTTTTTACTCAGTCTTCACCCTTCTCAGGTTTTCTGAATGAAGAAGGTATCCTTTTCTGTCCTTTTATGTGAATGTCAGAATCCTTTAAGTTTTATTTTGTTCCTGCCCCATTCTTTTTGTTGTTGTTGTTGTTGGTCAAAGGCAATAGGAGCAAAGCCTTATTAACCCATTTTAAACAATCAATCATAATCACCAGGATAGGATGTGATTGGTCACCCTTTGGGCACCTTATCATTATGTTCTTCCCCTCAAGTGATAGATGTCAGTATACCCAGCATACCTTCTATATGTAACTATACAAGCTATTACATGGCAGATGAAATATTATAAATTCTTTTTGCTGCCATTTGAAAACAAAAAATTATCATACCTTCTTGATTAGAAGCCTCTATACAATACTATAGTAGAACTTTATGGTCAATTAAAAGGACACATGATCCCATTATATTAGAATACCAGACTTTTAGAACTCTGAGGAATCTAAGCTAGGTGTACTAGATAGTATACCTTATTTTCACAGATGTAGACCTGAAGAGATCAATTGATTTCTTTCAGGTCACAAAAAATCTAAAGGCAGAGCTGAAATCAGGATCCAAGGTCTCTCTCTCAAGAGAATTCAGTATTCTTCCCATTATATCAGTCTGCTTTTTTTATGCCAAGCAAAATAAAATCATTTATATTTTCATCTATTTTGTTCAAATCCTGGCAAAATTCTAGGATAGGTTATTAAACAAGGGCTTTGTGAATATCAAAAGAGGAAATCTGTGATAAAAAGAAATAGCATGAGTTCACTAAGATGGTTTCATTTTATTCTTTAAAATAGATACAGATCAAAAATCAAAGCACCTTCATACAAAGCCTCCAAGAAAAATACAAAATGGTCTTAGGCCATGAAAATACATAAAGAGAATTTTGAAAATCAACTAAGAGATGGAAAGGAAAAATTGGGAAGATAAATGAGAATGATGCAAAAGAAACTGAGCAAAAGGAAGCTAATGACTTTATGAGCAACAATAAAACAAAACCAAAAGAATGAAAAAAATAGCACTGTGAAATATCCCCCTGGAAAAATAATTGACTGAAAAATAAATCCAAGAGAGGTCATTTAAAAATTATTGGTCTACCTTAAAGTCATGAAAGAGCCTAGATATCGCCTTTCAAGAACTTATCAAGGAAAACTGTCCTGATACTCTTGAACCAGAGGGTAAAAGAGAAATGGAAAGAATCCACCAATCACTTCCTGAAAGAGATGCCAAGTTCAAGTCCCAGGTCAAGAAGAAAATATTGCAAGCATCTAGAAAGAAATAATTCAAATATAGTGGAGGTTAACATAAGATTTAGCAGCTTCTACATTAAAGGATTGGAGGGCTTAGAATTTGATATTCTGGTGAGCAGTGAGGCTAGGATTACAACCAAAAATTATCCACAAAGCAAAAATGAGTATATTCCTTCAGGGGAAAAAGGTAGAAATTAGTGAGGGCTTTTAAGCATTCATAATAAATAGAAAATTTGACTTTTAAAATTTGACTCAGGGGTCAGGAGAAGCATAAGGCGTAATCAGGAAAGGGAAATCATAAGGGACTTAATAAAGTTTATGTATTAATTCTTACGTGAGAGGATGATATTTATAATAACTTTCTCGTTATTAGGACAGTTAGAAGAAGTATTTATGTAAACAGAAGGAAGTAAGAATATCTTAAAAAATAAAATTAAGAGGTGAGAGAGAAATGTACTAGAACAAAGGGAAATGGAGAGGTGGAATGGCATAAATTGTCTGCCACAAAAGAGGTAAAGTTTATTTACTCTTATCAGAATTGCCTCAAAGAGGAAATAGCAAACACACTCAACCTAGGTATAAAAATCTATCTTACCTTTCAGGAAATTAGAAGTGGAAGGGGATATGAATAGGGGAGAGGGTGATAGTAGAGAGAGCATATTGGGGGGAGAGGTGGTTAGAAGCAAAACTCTTTTTAGGAGGGACAGGGTAAAAGGACAGAGAAAATAGAATAAACAAGGGGGGAATATAGCAATTGAGAAAAGAATTTTGAAGTAAGTTTCTCTGATGAAGGCCTTTTTCTCAAATGTATAGGGAACTGAGTCAACATTATAAAAAATAAGAATCATTCCCCAATTGATAAATGATCAAAAGATATGAACTATGCCCAAAAGGTTATAAAAATCATATATAAACTTTGGCCTAACAATATCATTACTAAGTATGAATCCCCAAAGAGATATTTTTTTAAAAAAGGAAAAGAACTTATATTTGCAAAGATATTTATAACATCTCTTTTCTCAGGGTAAAGAATTAGAAACTGAGGAGCTGCTTCAATCAAATATGGGGAATGAGTGAAATAAATTGTAGTATATGATTATGATGAAACATTATTGTTCTATAGGAAATATTGAGGAGGATACTCTCAGAAAAACCTGGAAAATCCTCTAGCAATTCAAGTGAAATGTACTGTGTACAAAGTAATAACAATGTTGTGAGATGATCAGCTGTGAATGAATTTGCTATTCTCAGCAATGCAATGATCCAAAACTACTGTGAAGGACTTATGATGAAAAATGCTACCCATACCCACAGAAAGAATTGATTATATATGCATATAGATTGAAGTATACTTTTTTAAACTGTTTTTTTTTTCTTGAGAGATTTTTTTTGGGGGGTTAACAGGAATCTATGTTTTCTTTCACAACATAGCTTTTATGGAAATGTTTCATATAACTTCATATGTGCCTTCTTAATCGGGGGGGGGGGTATGCTGGGGAGGAAGTGAGAGAATCTGGAACTCAAAGTTTTGAAAACAAACATAAAAAATGTTTTACATATAATGGAGGAAAATAAAAATATTAAATTAAGCACAAAAAATAAAATAAAATGCATAAATCCAAACAGATAAACCAAAGGAATAACCTAGACACAGTGAAGCCAGATATCATTAAAGTAATGTCAAAAATTATACATTTGAAGCTTTCTTTATTTCATGTACTGTCGGATATCAAATCTTCATACTACACATTTAGTCCTTAAAATATCCTGGACAAGTCAACTAATAAACTGTACTAGAACTGGAAAATATCATAGAGAAAAACCACTAATCACAATCTCTGGACATAATATCAATCCATAGAAAACTAAAGAACAATATTTTTACTATGTGTCATCATACCAAATACTCATATTCACCAAAATACACTGAATAAAAGCATTTTGAAAACAGGAAATTTAGCAAAGGTGATCAAACTTTGAAAAGTTGCATATAATCTCAATTGTTTCATTAGATACTAGAATTATACCAAGGATGCTTTTAATGAAATTACAAATGATGATCTTTCATCTTAACATTTTCTTCAACTACAAAGAAGTTTTTTTTTTTAATTTGACTATATGGGAATACAGAAGAATATTATCAGAATAGGAACTTATCCCATTTTTATCTTAACCCCTTAAAAAAGATGAGGAGAAATAATAATAAAATAATCTCTTTTAAGAATAAAAAATGTTGGAGTCACCACATGTACCAAGTCACAATGCAACATGAGAAAGTGGAAATATAATTGACAAAAGCAAAGACAAGAAATACAGCTAAAGTAGATCAAGTGTATGCACAATAGATTCATTATAATGATAAAAAAAATTCTGAGGGAGTTGATGGAGTAATTCTCAAGTTATATGATAACAATGATGATAATAAAAATAATAGCTATGATAATTTTACATTTGCAAAGAATTTTATATATATTAACCAGAGGCAGCTAAATGGCACAGTGAATAGAGCCCCAATCTGGAGTCAGAAGGACCTGAGTTCAAATCTGGTCTCAGATACTTAACACTTACTATGATGATCCTGGGCAAGTCACTTAACCTCAATTGCCTCTCAAAAAAAAAGAATATATATTAACAACAATGTAAAAGAAAATGATATAGAAAGACTTTAGAAGTCTGATAAATGCAGTGATCACTCATGAGTGTTCAAACTTTTCACATGTCTTTTAGCAGAGAGGTGGTAGACTAGAAACACATACACACAGAATGAAGCATACATTGTTATAAATGATAAATATGTTGATCTGCTCTGCTTGACTATAATTGGGATCATATGTTTAAAGCTGGAAAGGACCTTAGAGGCCATCAAGTCCAACAAATCTAACCCCCTTATTTTAGAAATGAGAAAACTGAGACATAAGGATATTAAATCAAGAGTCTAGGGTCACAGTTAGTATCAGAGGTAGCACTTGTACTCATTTTCTGACTTCAAATCCAGTAGTTTAGACAAATTCTTTTCAATTCACAAGCATTCATATAGTACCTAGTACATGCCAGTAAGAAAAAAAATGAAACAATCTCTGTTCTCGAAGTTTACATAGAGGCATTTCCTAGGGGTGTAAAGAATCAATGTGAAATAATTGCGATTTAAAACAACAAATACACACACATAATGTATACAAACAATAAAGAATTATCAAAGTTAAGAATTACTCAAAGAGCAATAGAAAAGCACATTGGCATCAAGTGTCTGAAACACATTACAAATGGGGAATCATATGGGATAAGTAGTGTAAAGGTTCTATGAAGAGAAATGTATAGGAATAAGGATAGGGGGAAATTTGCTGGTCACACATTGAATGAAGAAATAACTGATGGGTAGCCCATATGCTGAAGTAGTATCCAAACAGTGCCAGAAAGGTCACCCAGTATGTTAAGTAGACCCAATATAGTGAATTTTTTAGAAATCATGGACAAAAGTCAAAATGAAATAGGAAACAATGGATGGTTATAATTATTTTTTCAAAGATAATGTCCCAAAGAGTATGCTCATTGATCCATTAGACTATTAGATTATATAGTATCTGTTTTAAATTGTTCATTATGATATATATAATTCATAGTCAAGGACTTTTTTCTGAACAAAGTCAACTTTTAACAAATATGTTCTGACTTTTTCCCCCCCAATTCTATGCATTTTATTGTGTGGAATTTTAAATCTATACCCAGCCCTCCATTCAAAAGTATGTTGTATATGTACACTCAACCTCTTTCCAAGAGTTACTTAAATTTTAGATTCTTTCCATTTTATTCTTAAAAGCCATAATTGGGCCCTGTCTATTCATAATTTAAAACCTCAATGAGCTAATACATTATTCAATTAATCATTCTCTCTACCATGCCAGTAATTAGCACTTCACCTGTCTTCTCTAAAACACAGTGGCTTAAACAAAATGAAAACAGAATGAAATTGTGGTTTTAATGATATCCTGTCATGACAGAAGTGTCATGATATTGGTAATACATTGCCTCTTTGGTTCTATGACAGCTGGTAGGAGATCAAACCATTTAAAATGACAAAACACTGAACAGAAATGTTTGCTGTTTCCAGACCCCACAAGAATAATGTTTTTACCTGTTGTGATGATCAAAACCATAGCTCCATAAACAATAACAAAACCTCAAAATTTTAGAAATATATCCTTCACAAAATGCTTTCCTCACAGTAAATATAAGGCAGGAAACAAACATTATTTTCCTAATTTAATAGGAAATAAACTGAGGATCAGACTCCTAGGTGACAAAGTACATAGCGTACCAAGCCCAAGGTTAAGAACATGAATCTTTCTACATTCAAATCTGGGCTTAGACACTCACTAGTTATAGGATCCTGAACAAGTCACTTAACTTGGTCTCAATTCCTTCAACTGTAAAATAAACTGGAAAAGGAAATGGCAAACCACTCCAGCATTTTTGCGAAGAAAACCTTAAATGAGATTATGAAGAATTGGATATGCCTGAAAAATGACTGAATAAAACTAAGAATCAAAAAGATTAATGTATCTTGCTGTAGTCACCCAAATAGAAAGTGGTAAAGCTTTTATTTGAACTGGTTGTGTGTGTCTGTTTTTGTTATTTCGGTGTTCAAGTTTTTTGGATTTTTTAGAATAAAATAAGAATTTCCATAACACAGTATAATAAAAAAGATGATTGCACATGAACTGCAAATCTATTATTTAGAACTTGCTGTTCCTTTTAAATATATAATGAAAGTCCAAAGTCATTTTATTCCACTACATTTCAATCTACTTAAACTAGTGCTCAGACTGGTCACCCAGAGAGGGAGCACAATCTCCTGAGGAATGTGAGTCTACTGATACACCAAAATATTTTTAGTGCAACAAATGGGCCTGGGGCATTTGTTTTATATATTGATAAGTTATTTTCTAGTTTGAGGATCAAATACAATAGGACAGAAGTAAAACATCTACTTTAAGCAGATATATTGTCTATTTGGGGGTAGAAACAAAATACTCCATCTCCAAGCTCCAGGTTTTTTTCTCCTATTCTTAGACTACTCTTGTCTTCTCATCTCTAGCTAAGGTTTTTTTTTTTTTTTTTTTTTTTTTTAAACAGGGATTGACCATTAATTTTTAATTAATTTTTTGACTAGGCAAAAAAAAAGCCATTCACTGTCTTATTTCTTAACTAGTCTTAATCACTGAATGGGTAAATCCTGAGGCAAACTGAGACCTTTTAAAGACCTTACCTTAAAAAGACCAAGGTCTACCATTGCATCCAGGGCTATCTCCTGTTATCCTGATCTATATCTGGTGGCTGAACCCAAGTGGCTCTGGAAGGGAAAATGAGGCAGGTGACTTTGTACTGCCCTCCCTCACTTAAATCCCATTCACTTGCATGTCATGGCGTTACCTTCCTGGTGCTATGGTCCTCTTCAAGAACGAAGGACAAAAAACAATAATCTACCTTCTGCTCCTCTTAATGGTAGTACCTCCCTTCTCTAAATTATCTCCTATTTATCTTGCATATAGCTTAGTAATACTTTTTTTTTTCTGTTTGTATCCCCATGAGATTGTGAACTTCCCGAGGATAGGGATGATGTTTTATTTCTTTTTGTATCACCATGATCTGTTGATTAAATAACTGACCATAAGGAAAAATAAAACAAACAAACAAACATTTTGTAACTTGTATATCAAATAGTCCTATGGGGCCAGGAACGGTAAAGGCACTGTTTCAAAATGAACCAGTTAACCTTGTTTCACAGCTAGAATCTGACATAAAGCCTCATAAAATCAAGGATAAAAGTGGGTAATTTTTTAACCCTTGGTCTCTATTCAAATTGAATATGCTTCTGCATGAAGTAAATCAATATTTGCAATATCTACATATTGTTCTAAAATAGTTTCAGCTTCTTTTTCAAATAATTTAATATTTAGGGAAGGGATTAAAAGAAAGGGATGAAGAAAGGATGATATGGTTGCTCAAGTTCACTTGCTTTAAGAGTTTCAGTTCTATTGGTTATTAATGGGCACCGTTAGTCATAGTGAATGTGCATTAAGGGTCAAAGCCAGGCCACTGTAACTTTAATTTAAAGAGGAGCCTCCGTGACAGGACTACAGCCAATTCCCAAATGAAAGATGCTCAGAGTTTAAGGATGTGAGTCTAAAAGTGTTTCAATTCAGGCTTTATCCTTTGTGAGGAATGTTCTTAGACTAGCTCTGCCTAATTTCCCTCTAGGTCCTGCTTCTAGCCAATTGGTATTTTACTGTGGGAATAAATAGCTGAAACAATTTGGATTACATCGTAACTCCAGGGAGACTGTAAAGAATCCTGTAAAATATTAAAAAAAAAAAAAAAAGGCCAAAAGCAAGACAACTTAACAATTGTCATTGGAGGAAAACATTTTTCTTTTTTTTTTTTTTTTTCAAAATAACAAGCTTAGGCTCCATTGTCATTTACCTATTTTGAAAATTGGCGGATCAAAAGGAAAGATTCAGCTTTCCAGATCATTTGCTTGCTACCCCCATGGCACAGAAAGCAGCCTTTCATACTTAAAACAAAACAAAACAAAACAAAAAAAACAAGCCACTGAAGAAGAAGAACTAAAGTGAATCTCCTAAATCCAGATTACAGATGGTCACCAATCTCTGGTTATCATCTTGCTTAAGCTGGCAACTGAACTTTTCAAATGGGCATCATCAATATCCTTTAGGCCATGGATGGCCTTTTCAAGCAAATATAACAGTGTGGGCTTTGTAAAGAACAGACTGCACCACTTCCTTTAAAATAGAGCATTTTAGGATAGAGCAGACTAACAATATCTTACTTTCTCCCACACAGTCATTTTCCCAAAATATTAGTTCCAAATGCATATTCTAAATGTGACAAATGACGGAAACAAATCCATCAAGCAACAAAATAAGCAAACATTATAATTACAAAATACACCTTTTGGGTGTTTACTAATATGACCAATGGTATTTAGGCCAGAAAAAGTCTGTCAGTCCTACTCCCCCACTCTCAACACATGCAAGAAAGAAAAAGAAAAGAAGGAACATCTGTTAGTTCTTAAAGATATTAATATTAATATAGAAATGGGTTCCTCTGAATCATTCAGTATGGAATTTTAATGTAGTTTAATTGTATTCATTCTTTAGGATCTACACTAGCACACTGAATGCATTCTGTGATTAATGTTCCCATCAAATTTAGAAATAAGCAGTTAGTCCTTATAGTAACTAATCTAATAAGGAGTCTTTGAAGATACTTCATAATGGGAGTGTTCTAATGCTAAGTGGTTTTACAGATGGAGGAGGAAAGTCCCTTTCCCTAGAGATATTTATTTATGGAGAAAACCTTAACATTCAAATCTTAGTTATTCTAATTAGCTAAATATCTATCTTCACTATTCCATAAGAATCATTCTATTCTTCAACTCCACCAAGTATGATTTAAATAGTTATGGTATAGATACTCCAAACACTCAGCCCTTGCTCTTATATTTTCCCTCTAAGAAGAAATGGCTTCATCCAAAGAGTCAGTAGAAATAATGATTATTAGAAATATTAGCTCATATTTTTATAATTAGTTGTCTTGGTAGTTATAAGAAGATTCCTTCAGCAGTACTATCAAAGGACTGCCCTTATCCTTCTTACCTACCAATGGAAAATTCTTTCTGCTTATACCTGGGGAACAAAATTCTGGGAGGAATAACTAGTATCTTGAGTGGCAAACCCAGTATCCCAAAATACCTCATGGATTAAAATGACAAGAGACTTAAATTTAATAAAATAGAATTGAATAGCGATAAATGTAAAGTCCCATATTTGAGTTTTTAAAAATGAACTATATAAATATAGGATGAGGAATCATAAATAAACATCAATGTAAGCTGATGAAAATTGATTTGACTGGTACACTTCCCACCCCAAGGGTATGTGTAGGTTTTATAGGAAGACTTGTTTATTAGGTACCCACACATACACACACAGCTTGCTGATGTGGCACAGAGTTAATATTTTTGAATCCTTTCCCTTGGAATCCTCATTCCTAATTAGGTCCAGAAAAAAAAAAAAAAAACCTTCATATCACTGGTGCAGGAAATAAGGAAATTCTTTCCAAATAAAGGGTAAAATATGAAAAAAGTTGCCTGATCAGAAAGGGTTATTTTTTTCTTAAAGAAAGATATATAATAGCTAAGGTCATTAAAGAGCAAAATAAAACAAATTATTAAAGGGAGACCATTAAGAGATTCAAATATGTATATATATATATATATATATATATAGTGATAGAGATGAAAGCAAAATTTACAGAAATGGGAAAAGTAAGGAATCACAACTTACACAACATGGACCTGCTACAAAGATCCTACTTGAATAAATGCATTTTGTAATAAAAAGTTGTAGAATTGTGCACAAATGAGGAGAGTGGCAATGCATTATAGAGGAAAATGTGTGATTTCCTTTAATTAAATTCATGGATGAAAAAAATGAAAAGATACACTCAAGTTTCTCAGAAATAAAAAAGGCTAAAGAAGAATGGGAGAGGTGGCAATAGGGAGATGCTAAAATAGAAAGAAGGAAAGGAGAGGTCTCAACTGCACAGAAGAAGAGGTACTCTCTAATGACTTAGGGGTGATTCCATGGGAGAAGAAGTGTAAGTCTATAATTGAAGATTGGGATCATAAGACTGAGTCTAAATTGAGGGAAAACCTTCCTCTGAGAAAATGTTATTCCTCAGTGGCTAACATTCTGCCTCAAGAGAAGGAAAAATCAGAACACTAGGGGATAACTGTCATGTAGAAAGGTGAGAAGATATATGCCCAGAGATGAAAATGGATAACAAAGGGGATGGAGAATGTTGGTGGAAAGATGAGTGGATAGAACTGAACTGTATGACCATGAGGTGATGTTTTTAAACTCATTACTTCCGTCATGAATTAATATTTTTGAATAGTGCACAATAGAAAGCACAATAGAACCCCAAAAAGGGGGAAATGATAGAACAAGATATATAAAGCTAATAATATAAAATTTTATTAGATGAAGGAGCTCAAATTTAATACCTTAGAAATGTTAATTCCATGAGGAAACAAATAATTTTTTAAAAAGTTGGTGGAATATATTAACCATGAATAAAAGTGGGGAAAGTTCTGGAAAATACAAAGTAAAAAGAATTAGTGAAGAAAAGGAGGTAAAGAAATAATGTCTATCTGAATAGTTCAGAAAAAAAAACTAACAAATGAAAGAAATTGAAGAGTAGGTGAGTAGGTGCAATTTTGATCTAGTCATTTAAATGACAAAAGGAAAAGAGGGGGGAGAGGAAGGGAGGATTAGATAATTATATAAAAGAAAGAAAAACAAACTAATAAATGAAGTATAAAAATGCAAGATCATATTATTATCTAAATGGGTGCAGGAAAAAATCCTTCCACAAATATAAAATCCATTTATGTGAAATGCCTTACAAATATAAGGGGGGATATTTTTTATGTTAAATATTATGTATTTTTTAAAAAGAAACATTATTTCAATATATTTGAAATACTTGAAGAATAAATATTGAAGAATTATTTCAATACAATAATCTTTTCAAGTAAATACAAGAGTAAAGCAAAGATGGTGTTTTTTCTCTTTATTATCTGTTATAGTTCTAGAAATGTTAGTTAGCAGTAGCAAATTACCAATCAAACTACTAAAAGGATATTTTACAGAGCTAAGCAAAATAACAAAATTCATATGTAAAATTGATTGCAAATTATTTAAAAATACTTAGGAAACATACAAGTATTTAATTAGATGTGTTTAGCACCATTTGGTGCTAATGCCTAGGCATTTTTCTTATATTTACTTTTTAAAAAGAAATTTAGCTAGATACCACAGTATATAGAACACTGGCTCTGGAATCAGGATTTGAATTCAAATCTGGCCTCATATATTTATGAGCTGTATGACTCTAGGCAAGTCAATTAATCCTGTTTGACTTCCAAAATAAATGATTTATCACCAATATTGTTACACAAAATCATAGAAGGATGATGATGATGATATATAACACTTGAAGATTTGCAAAGCAATTACCATAGTATAGGATTTTATCCTCACAATAATCCTGAGAAGTAGGTACTATTATTATTCGCATTTTAAAGAAAAAGTAACTCGGGAAGACAGAGATTAAGGGACTTGCTTCCTGCCTCCTCAGGCCTTTCTAGCATTCTATCTACTGAACAACCCAACATTATCAAAAATTATCTGGTACAGAAATTCAGAGGAGGAAAGGGCAGTCTATAAATTATGAATGAGTCATATTTAAAAGTCAATTTGTAAGCAGTTGCTTGGATCTCAAAATACAATTTCTCATGGAAATTGCTTTGATGGTGGTTACTTTCCCAGGTCAGTTCAAAGAAGACCATTTAATCCATAATGTATGTAAAGTATAGGGCCTAATCACCATTTAGAATAATATTTCCATGGAAAAAATCACTCAGAATTCTAATATGGAACAAGAGAAGGAGGGGGGAAGGCGAGGAAACATAAACTTTCCTTTAGCGTGAGAACAGAGCTTCACTCAGGCCTAAGTCATGGTAGTCTGTAGGACAAAGCACATTGTATCTGTGTTCAAATCCTAGTTCTAATATTTATTATCCTCCATATCTTTGTAAGCACTTACTCTCTAGTTATTTATGAAAATTGAGGAGTATATCAAAGGTATCATCCAGCTCTAAGATTCATTGACCTTGTGATTTTAGCAACTTCTGGGACAGAAAATCCAACAGAATGGGCTAAAGGAGGATTCTAAAATTTTGGGGTAAGGAGGAGGGGTCAAAATAAAAAAATAATCGATAAATGGTAGAAGATTGACTCTGGGATTTTGAATCAGCTTCTTTTTCCATCATCCTTCATGTTATCATCAGGGAGAATTTTTGGCCTTCCACCATTGTTTCTCTACTGGGTCCTCTTCTGTCCCAGCCCAGTTTTCTGATAACCTGCTTACTTTTTCCTCCAAAGGCCCCAAATAATGACCCATGTTCTTTGAATTCTTTTGATACCCATCATTAGATGGGTAGCACAAGACCCTTCACTTCTGGTTTTCTGTAACCTAGGACCCCTATTCTTTGTTCCATATAACTAACAATATGGTTTTTCTTAATGTTTTTTGCTCTTACCAACAAGGACTCATGACAAAAATCATTGTTACATAGAGGACAATTCTTCATCACAACATTAGTATTCGTTTTTTAATCCTTAATAAATAAATATCACCCCAGATTCCAACCTATACCTACCATTAGTCAAATTGAGAACTAGAGATAGGGACTTCAGGGACTTGGTAAAGAATTATGTGTCTTGCCAAACCAGCTAGGCAATAAGGTGATATGAGGAATAGAATGCCGAACTTGTAGTCAGAAAAATCTCAATTCAAATCCTGCTTCATGCCCTTATTAAACTGTGTAATTGCCCAATTTATTAACTTTCCAGTCTCAGTTTCTTCATTTTTAATATGAAGATAAAAATAGCACCAACCATAAAGGGTAGTTTTGAGCATTAAATGAGTTGATATTGGAAAGCATTTCACAAATTTTAATGTCTATATAAATGCTAACTATTATCATTATCTTCGATAGCAGCATGTTGCCATCATCCATCATCTTTGTCTTTATTATCCTCTTCTGAGACTGCAACAAGAAATAAGGGGGACCATTCTTCTCAAGAGAGAAAAGAAATAAACAGAATCATAAAAAAGGAACTGGGATTTCCTGGGCAATCTACTAAGGAGAGAGAAAGAAGGGGATTGATGGAATACATAAAGGGGTTTGGAAAAGTCAAGAAATTTTAAATGAGAGATTGACTGTAGCACCAAACACTGGGAAAAGTTTCTGAGTTTATAAGCAGATGATTAAATCACCATAAATATTGCTATATCATTTGGGTCATGTAACATGAGAAGCTAAGGAAAACTATAATTTTTATATAAATATAACTCCAGATTAAATGGGGTTATATGGGTTAAATGGTCCTTCAGCAGTCTGTGCCTTGGGACTAATGAGTTAACTGTCATGGCAGGAGTCTGTGAAACACAGAAAGAGATCTAACAGAACTCCAATCCTGGTGAGACTGAGATAGTTAACTTTCATGGTAGAAAGCCTCTGTGAGGGTGACAGTTAATTGCCATTTTAAGAATACTGTGCATTTGTGAGGGATTTAGAGTTAACTGTCACCTTTTAGAAAGTTTGAAGAGAGGGTTTGAGAGAAGCTGAACTGTTGTTCCAGATGGAGAAATAAGTTTATTCACTGTCTTTCATTCCTGATGAGAACTCACCTAAATTAACTTTGATGTGGAGAAGACAGTCTGAGAATTCCTGAGAGAAATGGAGATATTTGAACTGCCATTCTGAGATGAATTCAACTAACTTTGTTACTCTTTTTGATAGTGTTTTGTTGCTATTAATAAATAATATCACCAATAAGATTGGTGTTTGCCTAAGGATTCATCTCTGGGTTTGAGATATAGACAAGAAACTATAGACCATGGACAAAAGTTTCTATACTACTGATAGATGTAGGTGGATTCCAGAAGCTAATGAATTATTAATTATTGAGAGATATTATGCTTTAATGTTATTTCTTATATGATTTTATATCATTTCTTCTACATTATTTTTGAACCCCTTAAGAAACATAATTTATTTTTAATAGTATTTCCCTTTTCCAAATACATGCAAAGATAATTTTCAGTATTCTCCTTTGCAAAACCTTGTATTCCAATTTTTTCTCCCTCTCTCCAATCCTCCTCCCTCCTTAAGACCACAAGCAATCTGCTATAGATTAAATATATGCAATTCATCTAAACAAAGAAATATCATTTATAAGGTGATGAATTAATGGAAGATTAAGGAGTTATGGATTTGCTATATTTGTCCTCAAGAATACCAGAGAGGTATATAATTCAGAATCAGATCTCTTTCACAGAAAAGACACTATTAGTTAGATCTTGTTCATGAGAATACTACATATGGGTTAAGAAGGTCATAGGTGAGTGTGCATCTTAAGAATTCCTATAGGCAACTATATTTATTAAAATGCTGCATATTACATATTGACATCTGTAATTATATACAAAATAGATTTCACTATATTTTCTCCAAAATTCATTCCTCCTTAAATATTCACTGTTTTGATTTAGGCTACTTACTACAATTATATCCTTTTGGTCCACCAAATTTGTAACCGCAAAATCTTGATTCTTCCCTCTCCATTATGTGCCATATCCATTGAAATATCAAATCTTCATGATTCTATCTCTACAACATCTTCTCTTATCAATATTATTTTCTCTACTCACACAATAAGCACCCTAATGTAGGTTTTCATCATTTCTTGTCTCAGCAATAGACATTGCTAATTGGTGTCCCTTTTTTTTTTTTCTAGCCTTTCTCCCTTTATAATTTATTCTCCACAAAGTTGTCAAATGGATATTCCTAAAATATTGCTCTCATCATGTCATCCCTCTGCTCAGAAATCTCCATTGGCTCCTATATCCCTACAACAAGTTGGTCTCATCTGTTAGCATGTAAGCTCTTTGAATAATCTCACATTTATTTTTGCATTATCAGTGCAAAGCACAGTGGTTCACAGATAGCAGGAAATTAATACATGCTTATTCATTGATTGATGAGTTGTTATTTACTTATCTATATAAAATTTTAATCGCCTAGCATAATATAATTTTCCTGAGGATAAAAGAGGTTTTATTTTGGGATCTCTAATACCTAACATAATGCTCTGTCATAGTAGGTGTTTGTAAATGTTTTAGATTTAATTGAAGGCAAATTCCAATTCTTGAATATATTTCTTTGTCTTAGAGCTTTCCCTCCTTCTCTATAATGCACCTATTTCATAGAGAGACGGGATCACATAAAGAGAGCAAGCATTTGTTCATGAACCATTTGTAGAGAGATTACTGTAAGACTGTAATCAGAAAGGTTCACATCATCCTATCTTTGCCAGAGTATCTTAAAACACTCATCTATATAGTCTGTCATCACAACAATACTTTATATATGACCTTCTGGCAGCTTGTCAGTTCTGAAAGTACCAATTAAATATTTTGGCTGCAAATTTCCTTTCCTTATGGCAGGGCATGCTGATTTGAACTAAATGTTTTGCTGAAAAGTGTAATCAGGCATAACCATTAAAACTACCACCCATCTGTTGTGGTGTATTCCTTCCTCAAAAGTCACAAAAATACACTAATAACAACAACAACAACAACAACAACAAACTTGCATATGGTGCTTTAATTGTTATGAAGAACTGGAAGTTTACTGAGGGCAGGAAATATTTCATTTTGTCTTTGTATCCCCAGTGTTTATCACTGTTACTGACACATAAGAGATGATTAATTGTTGAGGCTGAATTAAATAGAGTAATCACGTATGGTGAATAGCACAAATTTTATTACAGCTATCCAAAGATGAGAAAATTGAAGAATAAAAAGATAAATGACTTGCTATGGGTTATATAGCTAGCAAGTAGTGGATCAGGAATGAGACCCTGGTCTCCTTACTCTGAGTTCAACAGTCTTTCCTTTAAGCTTAAATTAAGTAGTGCGACAAAAGTCTACAGTGAAGGCCATGCAACAAGAGAATTCTGACACAATAGATGATGAAAAAGAGACAAAAAAGCAGACTCAGTATTTTGCTTGAATTTCTAATAATCCATGTATCCATTTCACCAATGACAATTTCTTTCCCTTTAGGTTCTTTGCTAGTTAATGATCTCCTTCATTAGGGAGTTTCTGGAAAATTATCAAAAGTTCCATTTTAGTAAGTTTAGAACACTGTGAAAGTATTTATTTATAATGTCTGTCTATATCAAATAGGAGTGTATATTGAAAAATACCAGAGTCTTTATTACATCTTTCACATTTTTCTCATTCAACATGATCTAAGAAGAACCCATAATATAGATGTCTGTGTTGTATTTGTAAGAAAAAAAATGGTTTTAAAACACTAACTCTGATAAGGATTGTGCAAAGAGGTCTCAAAATTTGCTTCAGTTTAGAATTTATAAAAAATAAAGATATCAATTGATCAAACAAAGACGATTTGATTGTGTTTTGATGACAAGTCATAAACAGTACACTATGTCTGCATACAAAGCGATACCTGAATGATAGAATAAAATGCTCTTATGTGCAGGCATATGCCTTGTAATATGGCCCTGACCAGCGTCATTATTGCATCATAACTAAATCTCATCCTATGTCAAGAAAACCCATTGTGACAATTTGGAAAATCTCCTGAGAGTAAACCATCTCAGCCCTAGTGCCAGTTTAAATAATGTTCATCATTATTTAGCCCCATAAAGAGCTTGTAGGTTCTTTCTTTGTAAACCAGGGGTA
Source organism: Sarcophilus harrisii (assembly GCF_902635505.1). Lineage (NCBI taxonomy): Eukaryota > Metazoa > Chordata > Mammalia > Dasyuromorphia > Dasyuridae > Sarcophilus > Sarcophilus harrisii. The sequence continues at coordinate 144,880,032 of NC_045428.1, read as the reverse complement.
ATGGTCACACTGCAAGCAATCAGAATACTGGGTTGTGTGGGGCTGGATCTAGTTCAAAACCAAATCATTGCCGAAGAAATCCATTCAGCTAATTAATGAAACAAAATTGTTGACAGAAAAATATAAAAATTATCCTGGGATTTCAACTCTCACTTTTAACTGCAACTTTTAAAAATAAAAGCATAAAAAGAGGTATGACTAGATGGGGAAATACTGGGTTTAGATTTAGATTTTAGATAAATAGATTTAGAGCTAGTAAGGATCTTTAGAGGATTCTACTTCCTCATTTTACAGATAAGGAAACTGAGATCCTAAGACGTTAAATAAAATTTCAAACATCATATAGGGAGAAAGAATCAGGATATCCACCTATCTACCATAGTTTGATATTTTTGAAAGATCTCTAGCCTGTCACATTATTTAACTTATATGAAGAGTACAGCATATGAAATTCCAGGCTGAATGAATATAAAGGCAAAATTAAGGCTGCCATGAGAATTATCAACAATTTTAGATGATATCATCATGATAGTAGAAAGTGAAGAGGAATTAAAAAGTCTCTTGATGGGGATGAAAGAGGACAGTGTCAAAACTTAACATAAAAAAACGCTAAGATTTCAGCAACTGGTCCCACCATTTCCTAGAAAATAGAGAAGAAATGGAAGCAGTATCAGATTTCATATTCTTGGACTCAAAGAAAATTACAGAAGAAGACTGCAGCCATGAAATTAAAAGATGTTTTCTCCTTGGAAGGAAAGCTATGGCAAATCTGGACAATCTACTAAAAAGTAGAGACATCACTTTGCCAACAATGGTCTTTATAGTCAAAACTATGATTTTTCTAGTCACAATATATGACTGTGAGACTTGGACTATAAGAAAAACTAAACACTGCAGAATCAACACTTTTAAACTGTGATGCTGTAAAAGACTTTTGAAAATCCTTTAGATGTCAAAGAGTTCAAATCAATATTTATATTAATTTAGGCTATTCACTGAAAGGTCAAATATTGAAGCTGAAGATTAAATACTTTGGCCACATAATGAGAAGACAGGATTCATTGAAAAAGACTTGGATATTGAGAAATATTGAAGGCAAAAGGAAGAAGGAATAGCAGAGGATAGAATGGATAGATAGTGCCATGGAAATAATGAACATGAACTTGGATAAACTTGAGGAAATAATGAAGGATAGAGGGACCTGGCATGCTATGGTCCATGGGGACATGAGGAGTTGGACATCAATGAATGACTGAAGAACAGCATAAAGACTGGAAGTTCCTGAGAAATTGAAAAGGAAGATACATGAAGGATTCATCTTTCTCCAGAAGCCAAGTGACTAGATTTGGAGTCAGAAGACATGGTTTCAATCCTAGCAATTTAAGGAAAATTACTTTTCAAGGTCTCACTTTCCTTATCTTTCAAATGGGGATAATAGCAGCATCTACCTCCCAGAATTGTTGTGAGGATCTAATGAGATAAAAATTATACACAGTTCCTGACATATTTTGACTGCTATATAAATTTATCATTATTATTAATACTCATCATCATCATCATTGCAGGGATTTTCTTTTGCCTTTATTTATTTATTTATTTATTTATTTTAGCCTCAGCATTTAGCACAGTGCCTAACACATTTGATGTACTATATAAATGTGAGTTATTATCATTATCATCATCATTATAGATTATCTTTCTTTTCTTTTTTTTGTATTCCCAGAATTTAACATATTGCCTAATAGATTTTAAGCATTATATAAATGTAAGTTTATATCAATATTATTTTTATTAATCAGCATTCTCATCATTGCAGGGATTGTCTTTTGCTTTTGGAGGGGGGAAGAAAGCCAGTGTCGGGCATATAGTAGGTACTAAATTTATGGACTGACTGAAGGAGAGGAGATCTACCAGAAATTCCACTGAACTAAGTATTCTCAGCTCCTATACCTTCCATTATATTCTCTCTCTGGTTTTACAATAATTTCCCAACTTCACAGCTTTAGGCTCCAGGGTCCACATTTCCCAGCGCACAGTTTTTTTGCCTTCCAATTTAAAACAAAGCTTTAACCTCTCATCAATACAATTTCTTTCTTTCTACCCTCTAGCACTCACCACAATCAGGCTGTCTTCCACTTAGCTTCTACACATATTGGACCTTTGTGCAATTACTGAATGCTTCTAAATTGATCCTATAGAGCCATATTCATTCAAACTCTTTTTAGCTTCCTATATATGAAGTAGGGAAGGACTATCCTGTTCAAATAGTCAGAGACAAAACTAGTATGCTGTGGGAGAGACAAAGCCACCATCCCAAAGTGACACACATTATAAGAATGGATTTTGTTTTTATCCCTACCCAGTTTTTAACCTAAAACATCCAAGATCCTTATTTTGTCATGTTCTGCTCCCAGTAGGACTTTCTATCTTATACAATATTCTTTTCCCACCATCAATCATAAATGGGTCTTCATGATTCAATTATGTCCTAGGAAGATTATAGGTACCTCCATCACCAACATCAATTCAGCTCTAAATCTTCCCCACCATCATCTTATTCCATATTCCCATTCCACTGTGTCCTCTAAGGAAATAAACAAATTGAACCTGAGTTAGAATATTGACTGGAACATTTACTACCTATGCAACCCTGGACAAGTAATTTCTCCCCGAGGCTTCAATTTCCTGATCTGTAAGTGAGGAGAATGGATTATCTGACCAAAAAGTCCACAGCAGCTCTGAATCTATACTTTAGTGATCCTGGCTCTCTACTTCTGAGATTGCTTCAACTTTCTTGGACTCATTGAAACATAAGTGTCTCTCTAAGATATCACAATGTGTCTTAGAAGTAGCACTCTCTAAGGCTAGCTGAGGCTTTGTTTGCTTCCCTGAAACATAGGAGCAAAAGGAAGATTGGGCACTCTTCTTGCTTTCCTTGCCAGCTTCAGACCTTCAATGGCCTCCTCTCTTTTAGAGTATCCACCAGTCTTTCCAGATCCTTGTTGCTAACATCTACGAATATCCAAATAACTTTTCCTTCTCCTCAATTCAGTTCCTATTAAATAGATTTTTTTCTCCAGTTAGGTGACAATAATAGAGGGATGGAGTAAATCCAGAAGACCCAAGTTCAAATTTATATTCAGACATTTACTAGCTGTCTGACTCTAGGCAAATAAGTTAATCTCTGCTTGCCTACATTTCCTTATCTATAAATTAGAGTTAATAAAAACTATCTTTCACTATTGAGGAATAAAATGAGATATATTTGTAAAGTACTATGCAAACTCTAAAGGGCTATATAAATGGTAGTTATTGTTAGTATTGTGGACCACAACCTTTTTTAGAAGAACTCTGGCAAGAATTTTGCCAGAAACAACTAAGAGAGAGACTCCCTTGTGATTGTCACAGGACAATCTATTTCCTTTACCTTTATAGAGATGGACAAAACTCCGTTAGGCTGGACACATTGCTTGAATGCCAAATGTACACTTGCCAATAAGATTATTTTTTGAAGAACTCACACAGGGCAAACACTCACAAGTTGGTCAGAAAAAGAGATATAAGGACAGTTCTCTTTTGAGAACTTTAGAATTGATTAAATGACATGGGAGACACTGTCACAGGACCACCCAACATGGTGTACCCTCATCAGAGAAGGTGCTGTACTCTATGAGCAAAGCAGAATTGAATTAGCCCGAAGGAAATGTGAGATGCACAAAATTAGAGAATCCACTCCAAATGTTCACAAGGACTATTTGGGTCTGATATGTGGCAGAGCATTCCAAGCTTATATTGATCTGATTAACTATAATCAGACATATTAACTGTGATGTCATTTTGGTCCTCTTCAAGAACAAAGGACAACCAACCAACCAGATGTACCACAATCACTGGTTTTCCTTTAAATCCCCTAATTTCCCACTACTTCAACCTCCTCGATTCCCACAACCTGCTTCATAAATTAATATAGGCTCATTAAGCTAGATCTGAAAGAGATCTCAGGCCATCTTGTCCAATCTTCTCAAGAGGCAACTGAGGTTTAAGAAGGTAAAGTGTCTTACTCAAAGTTATATATTTAATAAGTGTTAGAAGTAGACTTGAATCCAATCTACCTAAACCAAACTTAGGAGTGATCTTTCTCCAATGCTTGTATATCAGACCTTTGGGTTATTTTATTTTATTTGCTTATTTATTTGGGGGATGGGGATGGAAGGGAGTTAAATGACTTGCCCAGAATCACATAATTAGTAAATGTCAAATATCTGAAGCTAAATTTAAACTCAGGTCTTCTCATCCAGTACTAACCAATGCTCTATCCAGTGAGCCAACTAGTTGTCCCAACTTTGGGGTTATTTTAAACAATTATAGATTCAGTTTATAGATGTTATTTTTTATAGATTTGTATATGTGTATTGATGAAGACTGATTAGACTAGATCTCTCAGAGGGTAATAAAGGAGATAGATAACAACAGCTAGAATGATTGCTGAGCTACTAGTCATCACCCCCTCCCACTGTGATAGGTGAATTCACAATTTTACTCATCTTTAAAAAAAAAAAAAAAGACTCCAAGATTTCAGTATAAAAACTAGACAAAACCCCCAAAATACACACACACACACACACACACACACACACATACACACACATGCAGGTATGTATGTATGTGTGTATGTGTCTGTGTATATATATATATATACTGTGAATTGATCTATAATCTGTATAGAGCTGCTTTCCTGTAATTACAAGTGGAGATTTATTTCCTTGAACTAGAACAAAACCAGGATCCAAGATTGGTAATAAGAGAATCACATCTCTCCTACATTTTATGTTTGCTGTTTGAGGGCAGGGTGTGGTAGGGTAAAGTGGAGGGGAGTTTTTGTTTTTACAAGTGAGCATTCCACCAATGTGTTATACACTAATCTGATGTGGGCTATGTTATGCATCCAGATAAAAATTTCCTCAATTGAATAACGTCCTCCAAAGTTATTAAGTTGGACATAGATTAGGAAATCTGTATAACACTGTTGAAGCAAGTGCTTTTCTGTTTTCCTGTGATTACTTGTTTAAGTGGTCTTAAATATTGGTTTGGATTAGGGGACTATTTCAGTTTATGGTGCTTCTGTAGGTGCCAGAATCTCAATTTTGAGTAATCTATCAAGTAGAACTTTGTGTATTATAATAATAGCAAGTTGTTGAGGGCAACTAGGAACCAGGGATACACACACACACACACACACACACACACACACACCATTTAGTTTTGGAAAAGATACAGGTCTTTTGCAGACATACCATATTTAGCTGAACCTGGAAGATTAAAGGATTCCTTAGAAAAAAGGAATCCATTCCTCTTTCAATCTTTTTTTTAAAGCATATATTATATATGTTAACTATCTAAATTAGCATCCACAAAAGGCTTTGCTAAGTCCAGCTCAGAGATTATTCACATTGAGTATCAAATCTCTTTATCCAAAGATCCTGCCCAATCCAACATAACACCTCCTGATCATCTGTTCATTTCAGCTCTTCAGAAGTAACTCTTTTAAGCATCTTAAATCCATTAGATAGCTATTCAGCAATGTATTTCTCATTTATAGTATTACTTCTTTGGAACTAACTGCCCCCTTTGATATTATTTCACCAATAAATGCCATATGTTGAAGTATATCTGTTCATATATGTTTGCTAAACGCACTGTCAGTCATATCTACTGAATAAAGAGAGTAGATCTTTCTTCTTTATAGTTGTATTTAAAATAAATATTTCTCATTAATTTCCCTAAGTTTATTTTACAATCCCTGAAACCCATTTTACAGACAATACCTGAGATCTAAAGAAATGTGCCTATCACATTGTAATGTTAAATCCATACAATACAATTGCTATCCATAACATATATCACCATTTTCCAGGAGGAATGGGAAAGATTTACAACTTTTCCTTCACTATAATTTTAAACATGAGAACATAAAGGGTATCAGGAGCACTTCTCAAAATAGTCCAATTTCCTTGGCCCCCCATGAATACTGTCTACAAATCTTCAAAATAGCAGGCTGTATATTAGCCATCCAGGTCACCACAACACACCAGCCTGCCATGAGCTTAAAAAAAGGTGCATTAAAGTATAAGGACACAAAGCCAAAGATGGAGTTTTATTGCTATATTAAAAAAAGAGAGAGAGAAACTGGTCATTCACCAACATTACTGAAAAATAGTCAGCAAATATGTATTAATTGCCTGTTATTTTCTGAACAATGTGCTAAATCCTTGTAATGGGGAAGACATTTCAGTGCAGGACATTATAACTATTGCTAGAAAAGTTAACAGTACTTGATAAACACATTGTCAAAATCTGTATTTCATATGTATTGAATCTGCAGGTAAACGTCAATTTGACTTTTTGTTTTTTTTTTTGTTTTTTTTTTTTTTTGCTAAAAATGACACAATTATATAGGATTTTGCATTTCCAAAGCATTTTCATGCTTTCATTTTTTCCTCACAGCAACCTTGTGCGGTTGATAGTATAACTACAAGAAAAGACTGAGGACAGGTTTGAAATCTTTCTTCATACACTTAAAGGGCTAACATGGGAATGGATGAAAAATTACATTGGCTCTCCTTAGCCCTAAAGAAAAGGTGTAGAAGAAATGGGTAGAGACCAGAAAGATGCAAATTTGGAGTCAATATAAGGGGGGAAAAACACCAAAATCTTCCTTACTATCAAAGTTATCCCAAAATGGATTGGATTGAATCAGACAAGAATGGTTTCTACATCAATGGAATTCAAGTAGAAGCCGATGATCACTTGTTGCTGATGCTGTCCTGGAAATTTTTGTTTAAAACATTTTGGATTAGCTATCTCTGAAACACCTTTTAGTCCTAAGATGCTTCTATTCAACTATTATTCTTGTTTTCCAGATGACTAGACTGATTCTCAGAGAAATTAAATGATGTCTAAAATTACAGAACTAGAAAGTAGCAAGAATATAATTCAAGCCCATATCTTCTAATTCTAACTCTAAAATGTTTTCCACCATATCTCACACAAATCTTAGTAACCTAGCATTTATTGAAGGATTACTACGTGTAAGGCTCCATACTAGATACTTTGATGAACCATTACACTTTAATAAATGGCATGGCCCTTACCCTACATCAAACGTCAATATTTAAAAATATTAGGACATGTATAAATATAATTAACATAAAAGTTAATATATTATAGATACCAAATGAAGCAGCACCAATAATAGGTACTATTGAGGAAATAGAAATCACTTTTGGTAGGGATCATTAGAGAAGGTGAGGCTTCCCAGAAGGAAAGGGGAAATGAGAATTAAGCAACTATTATGTCTTAGACACTGTACTGAGCACTTTATAAACATTATCTTGTTTTATCCTCACAACAACCCTGGGAGTAGATGCTGTTATTATTGTTATTTTAAAATTGAAGAAATCAAAGTAAATTAGGTAAAGTGATTTTTTACAAGCACAGCCTGTAAATGTCTGACATTTGAACTTAGTCTTCCTGACTTCAGGCCTAAGCTCTTTCTACTATGTGACTCGACCAGTCATAGAGCGTCTGGGATACAATTTTGGCTTGGAAATGAACAGAGAGGAATAAAGACTGCATACTTTATACATGGTTACGCTGAAAATTAAGTTATGGTAAGTTCAAAGAACAATATATACATCAATCTAGCTTAATCTACTAAAAACTTGCATGCCTTCACATGTATTGAAAATTTATATTATTTATTTACATAAAGTTGAGATTTATTATGCAAATTTTAAAATTTATTAACATATTTTATGTAAAATAAGGTAATTAGTTCCTATTTTATGGGTATGTGTCATGTGAATTCAAATAATGTGACCCCTTTAGGGGGTTCATTTTTAGCACTAATCAGGACCTAGTTGCAGGCATATTTTCATCATTCTAAGAGAATTGTAGTTGAATATTGGACTCACATACAAATTGCTATAATGTATTCATGATAAGATTCTCTAATGAAATAATTAGAAAACTACCAATGACCTTTATAAGACCTGATAAAAAATAATGGCACCAATCAGGAGCAGCAGCAAAACTATATATAGTCTGTCAAGATTTTGGAATTGGAAGGTATTTAGAATTACTTAGTCCTACTTCAGGTGTTCAAATTGAGCCTGGTTGAAGGTAAGGTGGGCTTAAACTTACTTGTTGGCCATGTAGGTAATATGTAGTAGAAGTTTTTAAATTCCCCTCCCCACATCACCTCTGGTCTTTTTACTGAAATCTAATATTTAAAGGAATATGAACTGACTTGAAATGAAAACAACTGATCAAAACTCTATATGATTTTGGGCAAGTTGTTAAACCTTTCTGACTTCCAATTTTCTTTTAACAAAAAAAACAATACTTGGGCTAGAAAAAATAAGATCTGTTAAGGCACCAAATCCTGTGATCCTAATAACTATTAAGAAAATACTTGCGGGGCAGCTGGGTGGTACAGTGGATAGAGCACCAGACTTGACATCAGGAGGACCTGAGTTCAAATCTGACCTCAGACACCTAACACTTCTTAGTTGTGTGACCCTGGGCAAGTCACTTAACTCCAATTGCCTTAGCCAAAAAAAAAAAAAAAAAAAAAAGAAAGAAAAAAGAAAACACTTGCCCTTCAACATGCTGCTTTGATTAAGCACCTGTTCCTTCTCATCATCATCAGAATGAGTCACCATTAATAAAATCCAATAGTAAAAATACAAAACAAAAACTCCTAGTGGCTATTACTGTTCCCACTTCCAAGGTCAGAACTGTGGTACAGAATTGCTTCTCTCTCTCTTTTATCCCCAATTATATGTTAAAATATTTTTAAATTTTTTAAAAAAAACTTTTGAGTTTCAAAATCTATCCCTTCCTCTCTCTCCCTCTCTCCTACCTCCTTGAGACAGTAAGCAATTTGATATAGATTATACATGTGCAATCATATAAAACATTTCCATGAAGACAGAAAGGAAGGAAAGAAGGAAGGAAGGAAGGAAGAAAAGAAAGGAGGGAGGGAGGGAAGAAAGAAGGGAGAAAGAAAAGGAAAGGAAGGAAGGGAGGTGAGAAAGAAGGAACAAAAATAAATATCATACTTTAGTCTATATTCATACAATAAGTGCTTTTGATAACAACCTGGGAAAAAAAAAAGAATATAAGGAATAAGCATTTAGAAACTACCTACTATGTGCCAGGTACTGTGTTAAGTATTTTACAAATATGATTTAATCACACTACAATCCTGAGAGGCAGGTCGTATTATCTATATTTTACAGTTGAGGAAATGGAAATATAAAAAAGTTAAACCATTTGCCCACGTTCACATCGTTAGTAAGTATACAAGAATGGAATTGAATTCAGTTCAGGGAGACTCTGGGCTCAGGGGTCCTCAAACTTTTTATACAGGGGGGCAGTTCACTGTCCCTCAGACTGTTGGAGGGCTGGACTATACTAAAACAAAAATTTTGTTTTGTGGGTCTTTAAATAAAGAAACTTCATAGCCCTGGGTGAGGGGGATAAACATCCTCAGCTGCAACATCTGGCCCACGGGCTGTAGTTTGAGGACCAAGTGTTTTATCTACTGTACCACCTAATTTAAAAGTCACTAAATCCATTCATATATTTTGGTCAAATTATATATATGTGATTCAAATGTACATCCAATTATTTTGAAATTTAATTTGTAACAGAATTTTAATTAAATAATACAAATAAAATTATTAAATACAAAATTAGAATTATGATAAATTGTATGAAATATTAAATATAAAACAGACTATAAGAAATATTGTTAAATATAAAAATTAGAATTATACTGAATTATTATGTGCAAAGCACTATGCTAACATTAAAAACAAAATAGCCTCTATCTTCAAGGAACTTATAATTCATTGAGGCTAGAAGAAGTCAGATTGTGAATACCTATCATGAATTTCAAGTTAATTTGGGAGGGCAGAGAGCATCAACAACTGTGGATATCAAAAAATTTGCCATTCTAAGATGAAGAGATGGGGAAATTATTAATAAGTATAGAGGATGGCTTGAACAGTGAGAAAGAATGTCCTACTTGGGGAGTGTCTAATTTTTCTAAACTATAAAGTTTTTCTGGGGGAGTAATACAAATAGTTTAACTGAAATGGGACTATAGAGAATATCAAATATCAGGTTTAAGAATTTCTTTTTTTTTTCCTATCAAGTCAATAGGAAACTCTAAAGGTTTGTAGAAGGGAATATCATGGCTAGATTTATGCCATATAATAATTATTTTGGCATCTATGTGAAGAAGAGCATAGAAATGAGAAATAAAGAAAGTAACTATGAGGCTACTAAAACAGTCCAGGCAAAAAGTGATAATTGTCTTTGTCTGATATACTGGATAATAAATATCTTCCATGCTAACATTCCATTTTCTATTTCTCTCCTCTGTTTACAAAAGGTACCTGCATTTTAAAGTCTTCTTCCTTCTTCTCTTCAGAGTTTAGTGGAAAGAACATTGTCTTCAGTTTGAGTGTCAGCTCAGACATTTACTAACTGTTTGATCTTTTTTTTATTTTTTATTTAATAGCCTTTTATTTACAGGATATATACATGGGTAACTTTACAGCATTAACAATTGCCAAACCTCTTGTTCCAATTTTTCACCTCTTACCCTCCCACCCTCTCCCCTAGATGGCAGGATGACCAGTAGATGTTAAATATATTAAAATATAAATTAGATACACAATAAGTATACATGACCAAAACGTTATTTTGCTGTACAAAAACAATCAGACTCTGAAATATTGTACAATTAGCTTGTGAAGGAAATCAAAAATGCAGGTGTGCATAAATATTAACTGTTTGATCTTAATGACTTAACCAATCTAGACTTTTTTGATTTGTGATCGAAAATGATCTATCTAGACAGGTTAGGACAATGAATCGAGTCATCAGATTTGAGATATAACAATAAAAATACGTGCAAAATCCTACATTTGTTTTTAAAACTTAACTGCATAGTTATATACAAGACAGTAGAGATGAGTGCTAAAAATAGCTAGGAACATCAGTGAACTTCATATGAATCAATTGTGCAACATGGCAGCCAAAATGTCTAATGAAATCTTCAATTGCAGGAAGGAGACATAATGTTCAGAACATAAGAAATGATTAGGGCTATGATCTGCTCTTAGATTACATCAGGAATGTTTTCTTCAACACTATATTATAGGGAATAATGAGATGCAGGTAAGCAATCAAAGGAGAGGATTTAATATGGTGAAGGGCTTTGGAAGAATACTATACCAATCAATCAATCAACATGCAATTCTTAAATGTATGAGAATCTATTGAAGAAAGTATTAGACTGGATGTGATAAATCTTTCTTCAAGTATCTAAAGCAAAATTTCTTAACTTTTTTTTGGCAGTCTGGTAAAGTTTATGGATCCTGAAACACTAAATGTTTTTATATGTACAAATTAAAATTATAAAATAAATCAATTGTATCCCCACATCCTGATTTAATAACTCCTGAAAATAGCTTAGACTTCTTACGCTCATCCTTGGAAAATAAAACTAGGAGAAATGGACAGAAATTGTAGGCTGACAGATTCTGACTTTATAAAAGGAGAAATCTCTGAACAATTAGAGCTACCCAAAAATGGTACTGGGCTTCCTAGGAGATTTTGTAATTTTTTTCACAAAGTTTGTGATCACCCCTGAAATCAAAACAAGCATTTATTAAACACTTACAATGTGTCTTGGTTGTTGTAAAAAGGTTTCCTGTCTCCTGATTCTGAAGTTCTGTTTCTGACCCTCAGTTCACTCAATAGTAGGATGGAAGAATACTATCCATATTATTTACCCTAAAAAACTGTTAATGATGAAATTACTTTGTAAACCACAAAAGACTATCTTTAGTAGTGATGCAGTTTAGTAGTTGTAGTGTTGATGTTGTTGGGATGAGGTTCTCCTGAGTCTATCAGTATAGGGAGTTTCCAGCAAGCAACTTTCTTTCAAATTTATATAATTTCAGAGAAATGCCAAATTAAATGATTTTAGAGAACAATTGAACCAATTTGTGTCAGAGGCAAGATTTGAATTCAAGTCTTTCTGAGTTGATGGCTGGTTCCCTATACATGATAACAATTGCTAATGTTATTTTCCATTTCTGCCATTACCCCACTTTGAATGATAATGTACCATTTAATAGGTTGCTTTCTTCTCTACATAGAGAGAACTTCCTGCCTTGGCTAGACAAGCATACTATCAGATAATTTGCAAGTTTAGGAAATGCTTCAAATTCTTCAGAGATTAGATGATAAGTGAATCGAAAATAATATAATTCTTTTTTTGCCCTTCACTTCCTACAAATCTAAAATACCAAAGTGTGTTCAGCTGCGAGCATGTTTGGGGACATTTTCCCCACATTGTAGCCATTCTTTAAATCCATCCTGTCTAGCTGTGTAACAAATATAAGTTAGCTAAATTCAAAGTAATTGACTTTCAGCCAACTGTGACCATATTTCAAAAAAAAGTGGGGAAAAAATCACGTGCTTCAGCAGGAACACCAAACAGGACTCAAATTTTGATCCTCTGGATTTTAATAGGCTCATCTGAATGACTTTGGGCCCATTATGACATAGTGTTGAAGAATAGTCTTTCACTAATAAAACGAGTTCAGCATAAACCTGATGCCATGGGTCTCTGTTGCACTCAAAACCTTGGCAGACATGAAACATTTACCGGCACATTTTAAAAAAGTCAGCCAGCTGTGCAAGCATTGCAATGCTCAAATCCAATGCATTGTTTAATCTCAAGATAGAGAACAGCATGGGAAGAAGGGAGGACACAAAAGGAGAGAGATGACGGTCCTGTTTATGTTTAATTGCACTGTCATTTCAGATAAATACCAAATGCAGTAGACACATAGTGTAGGCCAGTTTGCAGGCATGCAGATGTTCTTGGAAACATAACTTACTTCAAGGTTCCATAATTTCAACTATATAAGAACTCCCTCCACTGAGGAGGATTGTACCCACTCTCCTCCCCCCAATGATTTGTTTAGTCCATCATCTTGAGTTGTTATGGTTAGAAAAAAATCACCTAGAGGCCTCCCTCTGGGCATAAATTCTTTGCTATTTGTGTAAACTGAACCCTGGATGACAGATACAGACAACTAGACTCAAAACCTGTACAATTTGGTAGGACCTGTACATCTTCTTTGGATTTAATTTGCCTGAAGCATGAAAACAATTCATTTCAAATATATTTTTCAATTTCAGTCATATCATGTGGCACATGAATAAATGGAGTACATTTTAAAAAAAGCATTTATTAAGCACTTGTGATATATGATGTGCTCCTCTAAGCACTGAAGATGCAAATATAAAATCAAGATAGTCCCTGTTCTTAAGACCCTTATATTCTTTCTCTTTTTTTAAATTAAAGCTTCTTACTTTTTTCTTCCTTCCTTCCTTCCTTCCTTCCTTCCTTCCTTCCTTCCTTCCTTCCTTCCTTCATTCCTTCCTTCCTTCCTTCCTTCCTTCCTTTCCTTTCCTTCCTTCCTTCCTCCCTTCCTTTCCTTCCTTCCTTCCTTTCCTTCCTCCCTTCCTTTCCTTCCTTCCTTTCCTCCTCCCTTCCCTCCCTCCCTCCCTCCCTTCTTTCCTTCCTTCCTTTCCTTTTCTTTCCTTCCTTCCTTCCTCCCTTCCTTTCCTTCCTTCCTTCCTTTCCTTCCTCCCTTCCTTTCCTTCCTTCCTTTCCTCCTCCCTCCCTCCCTCCTTCCCTTCCTTCCTTCCTTCTTTTCCTTCCTTCCTTCCTTCCTTCCTTCCTTCCTTCCTTCCTTCCTTCCTTCCTTCCTTCCTTCCTTCCTTCCTTCCTTCCTTTCTTCCTTCCTCCTTCCCTCCCTCTTTCTCTTTCTTTCTTTCTTTCTTTCTTTCTTTCTTTCTTTCTTTCTTTCTTTCTTTCTTTCTTTCTTTCTTTCTTTCTTTCTTTCCGAAGCAATTGGTATTAAGCAATTTGCCCAGGGTCATCCAGCTAAAAAGTGTTAAGTGTCTTAGGTCACATTTGAACTCAGGTCCTCTTGACTTCAGGGCTATTCTATCCACTGGGCCACCTAACTGCTCCAAGTTTTTTATTTTTCAAAACATATTCATAGATAATTCTGCAACATTATCCCTTGCAAAACCTTATGTTCCAGTTCCCCCCCTTCTCCTACTCCTCTCCCCTAAATGGCAAGTAGTTCAATATATGTTAAACATGGTAGAAATATATGTTAAATTCAATATATGCATACATATTTATGCAATTATCTTGCTGTACAAGAAAAATCAAATTAAACCTGAAAAGAAAATGATGAAGAAAATGCAAGCAAACAACAACAAAGAGAGTGAGAATGCTATGTTGTGAATCACATTCAATTCCCATAGTCTTCTCTCTGGATGTAGATGGCTCTTTTGATCACAAGACCATTGGAACTGAAGACCATTATATTCTCACAGGCAGAATATTTTGGGTGATCTTTCTTTTCATTAGCCGGTGCCTCATTTTGGTGGCTGTAACCTATCTTCTGGTAAGAAGACCTACTGATCTATGCATTTCTACTTACAAAAGGATTTCCACTAAATCATGGATCAAACTTTCATTATTGTTATTATTAATGCTATTATCTTTATTAGTATTTGTCTAGTATAATTCAAAATGCAACCTATTGGGAGGATATTTCTTTTCTTAAGCAAAAGATATTTTTAGTTTGTTATATTATTTTTTGTATAAATGTTGATTTGATAGTTTTTTTTTTTTTTTTTGCAGCAGTTGCTTGTAGTCTCATACATTTGCTTGTTACAAGAGTCTATTGCTTGTGCAATAGACTTTTGTCCTTTTCTTCTATCTTTTGCAAAAGATTTTGCCACCTATCCCCACACTAAGATAACATTGGTTCTGTCAAAGTTATTCTCGGGACATTTATTACTATCTAGGCTAAGCAGATTGTTCATCCTAAAATTACTGCCATCTTGCAATGTCACTGAGCATACATTATATTACCCTTGGGTTAATTATGGGAGCCTGCCCATCATAGATTTTTTTCCCCCCCTGGACACTAGGTTCCTATATTTGAAGCTTTTGAGAGGTCAAAGATCAATCACGAGTACTGAAAAAATTGTCCATGAGTTTGACACCTGTGCTCCAGCTAATTAGCACTTAGAAAGGACAGTCCATGAGCTCAGGCACATGCCACCTGGTCAATTAGTGCTTGTAAATCTTCAAGAACACTAGAAGAGCAAGAGGTCTCACTGCTAAGGACTGATGTCAGAAGCAATCTAGCCTCAAATTGCATTGCTTACAAAGACATCCTGTTACCCTCACCTGCATATGAGTATTTAAGTCAGCCTGAAGAGTGCTAGCGTGGGAATAGAAAAATCTTTAAAGCTCCAGAAGAGTGTGTCCTTCATCTGGAAATACCCAAGGGAGCCAAAAGAAGCATCTGTACTTCATACATTTTAAATTTAACCAAAATATGGCTATCCAGTCATATTACTTATTATATAACTAAAATTCTTCAAGAAATTTCAATAAATATACATGAGTTTTGCCTTGGGTCTTTTACTTTTTAGTGGTCTTGGAAGGAGAGGAGAATGTTTACCGCTATGAATTAACTACTCATTTAAAGAATATTCATTACTAAATGTTGGAAAAAGGAGAGAGAGCTTGATTACCTCTCTGACCCTTACAATTAACCCCATAAACCAGAAGAGAAAGATAACTCCGAGGCGAAAATGGTAGACAAGATAGGGTATTTTGGTTTGGAAAGTCACAGGGAAGATAAGTGGACTATAGTAGTACACATTTACATTCCTCCTCTGGGAGCAATGACAGTATTGATTTGCTTATAATTTCCAGAGGAAGAGAGAGAAGCAGAGGAGGGGGTGCAGTTGTAGAGTTTATTGCCAGGGTGGATGTGAAGCATGGCTGGGCAATCTACAGAACATCATTTTTTGTGAACTCTGTGCAATACTCATGCTGACCATCTGGCATCCTTAATTCCTCTTTAATTATACAGGTTCCCGACAATATCTCTTCTGCATTTATTTACTCATCATTATTGATAGAAAACTAGTCACTACTGGGCAGTTTCTTTGCCCTTTGGGATATGACACCTATAATACTTCTGTGATTGTTATACTCCATGATTCATAGCCAAATAGCATCACTGGAAATATAGGAAACATATCAAATATGATATCAAAAAATGGTAAATATATTCCATCACTTTGGACAATTTTTCCAATCCCAAGAATAGATAGGATAGGATATTAGAATTGGTTGGTTATAGGATAAAATACTAGAGTTGAGTATTAGATTTGGAATGGATCCAAGTCTAAAACTCATTTTAAAACTGAGGAACTAAAGAATCTAAAAATCAAATTATTTGCCCATGAGTTTTTTTTTATGGTAGTATTTAAACTAAGGGTCTCCTTAGTTCCTTGTAATTCTTATCTAATAAAGCTACTTCTAAAATCTAAAATTAGATTTCAACTAATAGTACAATAACTATTATACTGTTCCATTATTCTAGGGTCAACCACGTGGCACAGTGACTAGAGTGCCAGGTCTGGAGTCAAAGAAAACCTCATCTTCCTAAGTTCAAATATGGTCTTAGACACTCAGTAGCTGTGCGACCCTGAACAAGTCACTTAACTCCATTTGCCTCAGTTTCCCCATCTGTAAAACAAGCTGGAGAAGGGAATGGCAAACTACTCCAGTGTCTTTGCCAAGAAAACCCCAAATAGAATTGGAAAAGTCAGATATTACTGAAATGACCCCAAAACAACAAATTCTTACCAGAAGCTACTCTTCAGTGTTGTTTTCTCATCAGTTAGTCTAATAACAAATGTTGTTAAAGCATTTTGAGGTTTACAAAGAGTTTTACATATAATGTCTCATTTTTCTTCACAATAACCCTGAGTTAGGTATTACTATTATCTCTCTTTTACAAATCAGGAAATTTAGGATAAGACAGCTTAAGTGATTTTTCCCAAGGTCATATGGACAAAAATGTTCCAGGCAGATACTTACTAAGTATTTTGTTTGAACTATGTTCTCCCTCACTTTAAGTCCATTAATCCAGTCACTACCCCACCTAGCTGCTTTATTTAGTTGTTTATCTACCACGTTACTCCATTTTACTATCTCAAGGCATCTTTAAACCTTTTTGCTTCTACCAGCTAAAGCACAAAGAGCTTTACCATTATTGCTTGGGTTTGGAACCATTTTTGAAGAATACACTGTGATGAGTGCTAAGAACTAGGTATTTTATAAGTTGTTTCAGACTATCTCTTTATAGGTACAATGCTCTGTTAAAAAGTGATAAAAAATTAGAATTGCAAAAAAAGAATTTAGAAAAAATATTGTGGATTAAACCATAATCTGATTTTCACATCAATAAAAATGTTTTCACTTGATTCAGGCATTTTTGCTGCCTTGAAAGGTCATCAACTGTTTGAACAAATAGAAAGAAGAGACTTTTCAAGCTGAGTATGCAAGGCAAATGATATTGCAAATTGGAGGAGACAAGTATGATAATGAGAGAGGGTGATGATGAGTACTGTGTAACTGCAGGCACACACCTTCCTCCTCCTGTGAAAACCTAATGGCAGGTTCCTCTCCCCATAGGGAAGTAATAACTTAGGTGAGTAAAGTTGCATACTCCAGAAATGAAATTATTTTCCATTTTGAGTTCCACTGCTACAGACGACTTGCAATTTTGTCTCACTGCCATTAATTAAGCAAAAATATGTATTCTGGAAATCTAGGTTCTTGAAGTACTCTATGGCACTTAAGTTTTAAAGGGGAATTCTAAATTGCATGACATGAATGTGGAACACATTACTTAATTCTACTGAAGTCTTAGGAAGTTATTCTAAGTTAAAAAAAAAAAGGAAGATAGAAATGAAATATTAGAGTTGTCAAGTTTCCACACTGTGGGTGTTATTTTTTAATATAATTTTAATTTCTTTGAAGCAGGGATACAACTCATTTCAATTTTAATAACTAAAGTTATACCCCCTGGTCTATTTAAGATAGATATATGTGTTCTGCAGGTAGGTGGTACAATAGATGGATCACTGGAACAAGAGTCAGTAAGTCCTGAATTCAACTTTGGCCTCAGACACTTCAATATCCCCTTCTCTAAAATGGGAATAATGCCTCTGAGATTATGAGATAATATATGTAAGGTGCTTTGCAGATCTTAAACTCCTATAAACATGCTAGCTAAAAAAGCTATACATGTGTCCTGACATTTTTATAAGGTAAGTTTTCAGAAGATGGAGCCTGTTTCTTCTGTATATTTAGTAGAACCTACTATGGGAAAATTAAATCATTATAATTATAATATATACTGATGTTAGAAAATCATAGAGCTGTAAAGGACATTAGGTCATCTAATGTTAACTCCTTTATTTTACACCTTTGCATCATCTCTTGAAAAGACCCTCTTCTCTCTTGACATTGCTGCTTTTCTCATCACTCCATGTCTGGGCTATTACAGTAGCCTCCTGTTGCATCTAGCTCTCACAAATCTCTCCCCATTCCTTTCCCACTGAACCGCTGAAGTGATTTTCCTACAAGTCCAGTCATATCATCTCCATACTCAATAAACTCCAGTGGCTTTCTGTTACATTTAGAAGCAAATAAAAAATTTTCTGTTTAGCATTAAAAGCTCTTTATAACCTAGTCCCTTCCTATATTTTCAGTTTCCTTATACCATACTAACACACAATTTTTGATCCAGTGTCTCACGAGTCCTGGCTTCTCTAGGAATTAAGCACATCATGTCTCGACTAGATATTTTCTCTGCTTGTTCCCCCCATGGCTAGAATGCTCTCTCATTTTCAGTCTACCTAGTTTCTTTAAAACCTAACTAAAATTCCATCTTCTATAAGAAACCTTTCCAATACTTCCTAATCCCAGTGTACCCTGTTATTTACTATTGATTCTAAATAAAACTTGCTATGTATATATTTGTTTGCATGTTGCCTTCCTCATTAGAGTGGAAACTCTTTGAAGGAAAAGGACTATCTTTTGCCTCTTTTTGCATCCCTAATGCTTAGCACAATGCCTAGAACATAGCAGGAACCTGATAAATGTTGATAGACATCACATAATTAGAAATTGATGGACCAATGATTTGAACCCAGCACAGAGTATTGAGTGTTAGATCTGGAGTCAAGAAGACCAGAGTTCAGATCCAACCTCAGATACTTACTGTGTGATCCTGGGCAAGTCACTTAACCCTGTTTGTCTCGGTTTTCTCATCTGTAAAATGAGCTGGAAAAACTAATGGAAACAAGTATCTTTGTCAAGAAAGCCCTAAATGAGGTGATAAAGAATCAAATAAAGATGATAAAGAATCAAATAAAGAGCCAGCGTAATCTCCATAGGATTATGCTATCTAAATTGGAGTCAAGCAAGGAAAATAGTAGATGGACCTTTTGGAAATTAAAAAAGTATCAAAGTAAATAGGAATTTTTTTTAATTCTGACATTTAAAAATTAGAATATTACCTTAGTTTTCTTCTATGTGCTTAAATATTAAAAGACCTATGATTTCCTTGGTTTCTTAACTGACCATCCCCAAATTTCTGTGTGCATCATTTTAACATAAAGAAATTTGGGGAGGATCAGTTGCTGTTTTGGATGAAAGAATTCATTATCTTGTGGCTAAATATGATTTTTTTGAGAACTGGGCAGATAGTCTAATGCAAGATATAGTCTGTTACCAGTTCATACTCAAAATCTTTCCATCTTTTTGGGATCCCCAAGATCTTATATACTAAAGGCTCAGATGTTACATAGGATAACCTCTACACTATTACAAGATATCAGAATAGCATTTTTCTGGATGTTATTTCCAATATCAGAACGTTAATGCACAAATTCTTGGCTCAGAAAAATACAAAGTTGGCAATAATAAGGGAAAGACTATATGTGAAAAATCTTTTTTTTTCTAAATTCAGCAAAAATACATGTTCAGTTCTATAATTTGAATATAAAGATTTGTTTGGCTCCGTATGATTCTGAATAACCGTTCTAACTTTTTCACATTTCAATTGGTGTTTTGGCCCCTTCTAGGGATCATCTCTTAGTCAAATGATACTCATCAAATACAATAAAAAGAATGTATTACCAGAGGAGTCTAAATTTTCTGAGAAGTCACTTATGGGCTTTGTATACTTTCATTTGAAGCACCAATCATTTCATTTAACTGCCTGCCTTTATCTCTGAACCAGAGTCCACACCAGGCTAAATCATCTGTGCTTTGCATACAGAATGGCAACATTTCTCCTAACATTCCCATCTACACAAGGAATTTTTAAATAAACTTGGTGACTTCTTACTTTCAGTTAGCTTCCCAGCTGTCGGTTTTCTCAGCCAGATGTACTGCAATTAGCAGAACATATCATGTCATGAGCTACACTACCAAATGATAGCAGGTTGGGACTGTCAGTTCAAGTGTCAAAGTGTACAAGGATGTTAAGCACTTAGGTGACAACAACAATGAAAAGAGTTCAGAGTGAGGAGTCCTTCAAAGTAAGTTATCTATCCAGTGACATGCTATTTTAGCAAGAAATAGACTTCAAGGGCCAGTTGGTTCTTAACACCACTTCCAATCCCACTCTGCCAACATGAATATTTAATATAGTTCACTTTTAGCCATGGCTTTTAAAGACTTTTTAAATTCTTACTCCCTAAGTTCCTCACCATGATTCTACATGTTTTTACCAAATTGAAACTTCTCTTGATAATAAACATTATGTTAAAGGTTAATGTAGCAGATCTTGGACACATATATTCCCATTCAATGAACCTATAGTTTTAGCAGCACAGAATTAAAAGGTGTGGATTACTTTGGATTCATGAATCCAAGACTGAATATAACTTTTAAATTAATGAGATTAGAAAAATATTTGGGTTGACCCAGCAGACCAGAACTGGGTCTGTATCCTAAGGAAATCTTAAAGGAAGAGAAAGGACCAACATGTGCAAAAATGTTTGTAGCATCTCTTTTTGTGGTAGCAAAGAATTGGAAAATGAGTAAATGCCCATCAACTGGGGAATGGCTGAATAAGTAGTGGTAAATGAAGTAAGGAAATACTATTGGAAAGACCTGGAAAGATTTACACAAACTGATGCTGAGTGAAACAAGTAGAACCAGGAATACATTGTACACAATAACAGCAAGAATTTGTGATGATCAACTATGAAAGGTTTGGTTCTTCTCTGTGCTTCAGTGATACAAAGCAATCACAATAGACTTTGGACAGAAAATACCATCTGGATCCAAAAAAAAAAAAAAAAAAAGAACTAAGGAGACTGAATATAAATCAACACATTCCATGTTCACTTATTTTTCCTGGTTTTTTTTCCTCTCTCCCATAGTTTTTCCCTTTTGCTCAGATTTTTCTCTCCCAACATGATTCAGAAAGTAATATGTATTAAAAATAAATAAATTTATTAGGAAAAAAAACTACTTGGGAATATGTGTAAAGCTAGGATCCCATGAATACAATGACAAAAATGAAATAGTTATTGTCTTTTAGGAATTTACATTTTATAGAAAAGACAGTATGTATATATTTGTAAAAATAAAGAATATACACAAAATAAAGTATAATTTGGGAAAGGAGAGCACTGGTATTGTAAAAGGTGACACCTTATCTGATTTTTTAAGGAAGGGACTCTTAAGAGGAAGAAGGAAGGATGAATTGTTTGTGAAGAGTGGATGATGGTCAGTGATGATGGTGATGGTCAGAGAAGGGACGTAGAATGTTATATAGGAGAAACAAAAAGAAAACTAGGTTTACTGATCTGTAGATTATCTTAAAGTACTCTTCAACTTCAGAGAGCTCAATCCCATGGCTTTATTTTCTGAACCATGAATCTGAAGGAACCCTGGGAAAGAAGTTTTACTCCCTCAAGATGGATCTTCCTTCAGGAATGTGGTTCATACTTTTTTTCTCTTATTACTTTAATATTTACTTTTATCCTGATTAAAGGATGAGAATTTAAGAGCATAGACTTTGTCCTAGAAGGGATTACAAAAATCATAGAATCCAACTCTCATTTTATAAAAGAACTAATTTCCAGAAAAATTCAAAAGACATACCCAGCATTACAAAGTTAATAAATGGCCCATTGGGGCTCTTAACCCAGGTTGTCTGACTCCAAATTCTATATATTTTCCATTATACCACATTCACAGAGTATTTTATTACGTCTAGGTCTGTTACCATGATAAGCAACTAAATCTTAGACCTTAGTTAGCTTCAGAAGTTTTTGACATTTTTTTTTAACACTGGAAAGGAGGAAATTGAACAAAGAAAGTAAAATTTATATTAAAAATCTCTTGAATCTAAGTTCATGGAAATCCTCAGAGGGTAGACCAAGAATCAACATATATATGGGCACCAAATTTAAATAAGGGTACAGTAATATATATTTAATGATGGGAAAGAAGGAAGAAACAGAAAGAAAAAACATTATTTTGATCACTAACAACTAAATAGAGTGGTTCCTTTGGAGAAAGATCATTCATTTCGGGTTATTCTGATTCCAAAATAGGGAAAGCTCAATGTCCAATATGTTTTGCCAAATCAAACTCTGTACTATATTAAAAGTGGATTTTCTCAGCATTGTGAAATTAAAATGGCAAAGAAAGTGAGGTTAGCTCTCAGCATCATCTCCCAGGCTGTCTGGGTCATGCAGTTCATTTCACAGAAGGAGGCAGTCACAAATGCTAGACATAGAAATGCCTCCTGCCATTAAAAACTGGAAAAAAAAAACCTACCAACACCCTTCAGCCCACATATTCCATGATTCCTGATGACATGACTATTATTCTATGATTTTATTACTGCAGAGTTGTGCACAATGTTTTCACCCCCCCCCCGAAAAAAAAATGACATTTCTTAAGACATTTGGAATTTTGCTACCAAACCATGAAAACATCTTTAAAAATATACTTCATGTAAAGGATTAAAAGAAAAGGTTTTTGGAGGAGAGCAGGAAAGAAATAGAAAGAAGGAAAGAGATCAAGAAAGAGTTATTTTCTAATTATTGAAGAATTAATTTGTTTGAGGTTGTTTTTTGTTTTTCCTGGAAATTAATGTCTAATTTCTCCTCTGTGCTTTTAAGTTTTTTCTCTAATATTTCTTTTTTACATTGGAAAAGAACATTTTGATGATCTTGGAACCTAAGGGCCTGTATTTCTAGTTTTGATGCTACTAGTGTACCTATAAGCAAGTAACTTAAATGCTGAATCTCAGTTCTTTTCCTTTAAAACAGGGTAATAGTTCAGCTTCTACATGAAGCCTTTCCTAATCGTATAGCTGTTAATGTCCCTTCTGCACTTATAGCTTGTGTTACCTTCTATTAGTTTTGCAAATATTTTTTGTATTAGAATCATACTAGTGTAATAGAGATCTTGTATTTTTGCACCAAATGAATCTAATAAAAGATTTAAATCCAAGAAAAGTAAGGAATTGATACAAATACATATGTGATCAAAAGTTTATACTGACCTTTGGTCAGTTGTTTAATATTTGAGTGCCCTAAGCCTCTCTGAAATTGTAAATAGCAGAACAGGTGCAAATCTGCATGGTAGTGTTTTCTCACAGAGGGCTCCCTACAAATGTACATAGATGTGTGTATGTTGTTTCCCCATTTGGATTATAAACCCACTGAAGCAAAAGACTATGTTTTTGCCTTTCTGTATATCATTAGCCTTAGGCACAGTGCTTAACACATAGCAAGAACTTATAAAAATGCTTGTTGAATAACAGAAATCACAGATCTAATCAACAAAAAATTTCATTTTGTATGTACATATATAAATATGTATAAATTATTATATAATTATATATCATAGTTATATGATATATACATAAATATATAATTATGTATTATATAATATAAA
This sequence comes from Sarcophilus harrisii, assembly GCF_902635505.1. Classification (NCBI taxonomy): domain Eukaryota; kingdom Metazoa; phylum Chordata; class Mammalia; order Dasyuromorphia; family Dasyuridae; genus Sarcophilus; species Sarcophilus harrisii. Next base: position 144,856,052 of record NC_045428.1, on the reverse strand, counting down.
ATATTATGTAAATAGAAATACAGATACATGCACACATTCTGTCACCCCTATCCCCATAGAAGAGACTTGAGGGCAGGAACTTATTTATTTCAGATTTTTCTCTCTAGGATCTAGCATAGTATGTGACATATAATAGATGCTAATAACTGATCAATAGCCCTACCTACCTAAAAAAAATCATTCCAAGGACAGATGAGATAGTATAACTGAAAAAGTTTATAAACTGAAAGCTATTCAAATATGAAATAATAGCTATTAAATAACAAGAAACATAATAATAGAAATAATACATATTAGAAGGCTTTATTTTTCATTAATATGATTTCACCACAGTATGATAATTGAGTATTCTGTCTTTATGAAACATAAGCTCCTATCAGAATTAGGGCTGACTTCTAAGACTGCATACAAAGGGCTATACTTATTGTAACTTGTTGTGGACTCAGTGACAATGAATTTATTAAATTGGGAGGTGTCGAAAACAATGAACAAAATAAGAAATGGTAATACTTTTGATTGTGCAGTGTCATGATGAATACACAATAAAAAGAGTGGTACTTTGGAAGATTTTTGTCCATTAGAAAAAAAAATTCTGCCAACACATTATCAAGGCTTAATTAAGATATCAAAATAGAAAATGGGGGAGGATAGGAGACAGTTTGACAGATAGACTGGCGAATATCATGGCATTGTCACTGAGCTTTTTTAAAAAAAAAGAGTTTAGATTCCTTCTTTAATTGACATTTCCAACTGTGGCACAGATAAGACAGATTTAATGGGAGAAGTTATATATAGTTGGACTCTAGCTGCAAGAACCAATGTTTGACATTTAGATGTTGTAGATGCGGAATTAAGATGCCCTCTTACTGACATACTGTCAGTATTAAGAAGGATAAGTGCAGAATCCTGTAAATATATGAAGCATATAGGGTAACACAAGTAATGCAAAAAAGTCTGATAATGACATCTTATCAAACAAAACTTCACAAACTGCCTTCTCTTCACTATTTTTAGTGAGACTGGAATCATTTCATTTTTATTGAGAATTGAATGGAGAACCTGGGGAAAAAAAACCTATATATACTCTAATGGATTAATTAAAATGTCCTGTTTATATAGAAAGGGAAGAAATAAAGTTATTTATAAATATACCTCAAGGTATTTTTTCTTCTATTAATAAAAATTTTTATCTATATGTTTTTTCTTCCTTTTTTTCTCATTGTAATAAAAGGTATGGGAAGGAATAAAGAATACATCAGCTCATGCAAGTGAGCTGGTACCATGATCAAGATAAAATGAATAAATACTGACATAAAAATCTCTTTGCTTTATTAATCTTTAATGAGCTTTTCACCACAAATACATCTGAAGAACCTTAGTTTAATGAACAAAAACCTACTATTATGAAGTGCTTTCTATATCAGTGACAATATCTAAAAACATATAAGATCTGTGGGAGTTTGGGGATTGAGATTTCATGCCTTCCTGCCTCCTTCCCAAAGACCTAGTATCTGCATATAGCTTGCATTTATCTATATGTATACATATAGTCTCCCCAAATAGAATATAAGTTTCTTGATGCTAAGGAATATTTTTCTTTTGTGGTTATAGTTCCAGCATTTGACATTCAGTAAGTGCTTAATTAGTGTTGTTTATCTGAATGAAATACTCTGATAGCCTCTCTCACCAAAGGCTTTTCTCAGCCTGAAACCCAGAAACACTACGTTACTTTGGTATATATCCAAGACTCACAGGGATTCAGCAAGTCTTTAAATATAGCTTCATAGAAACAATAGAAGGGAAAGATATAAAGGCAAAAAGCTATTTTTCTTTCTTTCTAAAAACTGCCTTGATTCTGTTAGAAAGAACCAGATTGGAATGTGTTTTGTCAAAAACAGAATAGGAAATTAGGAAAAAGGCACAAATGTTGATTTAAAAAAAACAAATAGTGATGACATCTTCATTTGTATACACCACCACCTCATAGGATCATAGAATTGGAAGCTGGAAAGAACTTCAGAGTCTTTCCTGGTAGAATAGCCTGATTGGTTGGTTGGTTGATTGGTTGTTGTTCTTCATTCTGGAAGAGGACCAAAATGCTATGACTATATTAGAGGCAAGTTATTGTGTGTCTGATTGTGGCTGATCAGAACAATATAAGCTGATCATTGTTTTAAAGAAACTGAGACCAAAACAATTCAGCTACTTGTTTTTATGGTACATAGGGAGCAGAACCAGAATTCAAATCCAATTTCCCTGACCCAAATTCACATTTTTTTATATATACATAAATAAGAAAGAAGAGAAAAACAATTGCATACATGTTCATGCTTCTATTTAGCATTAGTATATGTTGAAGTAAAATTCAAAGATGTAGGACATAAAAATGTGAATATCTGTCCCTCCACACATAGCACATTCAGCACTGTGCTCTTGTGTATAGAAAAACATCTTCTTTAATGAAATTTTATATTTGTTTCTGAAGTATGGCAATCCTTGGCACACCAAAAACTATGATGGAGAGATCTTTCTTTTCTAGGTCTTTTGTAGCTGTGGAAGCTGAAACTATGGCACCTTTAAAGTAATTTGCCAGGTTGCATCTCAATAATGATTGTTTTGCTTGATGGTAGATGGCAAGGGGCAATACTGGGTTGAAATGAGAGTAGGTGCTCTGATGGGGGGGGGGGTAGGAGGGAATACTAATTTTTCCTAGGACTTTGGGCTTACAAGTTCATTAGCATGAGAGATTAGTTATATTCAAAGAAGGAAAAATAATTTCCATCTCTTTGGATATTACTAGAGGTATCATGGAGAAAGTGGTACTAAAGCTGGATATTGAGAGAGGCAATTTTAATGGTGATAGGAAAAAGGACCTTCCAAAATATGGTATTTTTATGAGCCCAGGGATGAAATAGGAAAGATAGGAAAAAATGAATATATATATATGAAGTCAAAAGTATATATATATATATATATATATATATATATATATATATATATGTAAAGGAAGGCAAAAGGTCTTCTTTGGCTAGAGCATAGCACATGAGAAAAAAAAGTAATATGAGATATGGCTGGAAAAGTAGAGAAACTTTAGGTGTTAGAAAGCCATGAATGGCAATTTAAGAAGTGTGAATTTTATTAAGTAGGAAGCCATTCACAGGTTTTGAGCCAACAAATCAATGGTGTTTTAATGCTACTATATAAATAACATAACTATTTTGTATCTATAGTTTTTATTAGCTTTGTTTCTATGACTAAATAGTAGACTTAGGTCTTATTTATCTTGTATCAGCTCTGGCACTAAGAATAGTACTTTGCACATAGCAGATGTTTAATAAATAATTAGTGAATGTTGCTGAATGTGGATTGTTGTCTGTTAAGTGATTAGTTGAACAGATGCTAATAGCAAATTCTAGCAGGAATTGGATATAGAATATGCCCTCTGCAAGAGGGAATGGGAAATCCCCAAAAGAAGCAGTGTGAGTTTGTCCAAAAGCAACTTTGCTTACATCACAGTTTTATCTTGGTCTAATAGTGTACATATGTACAAATACTAGCTAAGGTATAACTTCAAAATTCGCGAAAGGGTAACACTAATGACTATTTAATAGGATTTTTAAAAAGGGAAAAGAAACATGAGTATTATAAAACTAGCATCAGAAAGCAGTGGGGGGAGAGGGACAGAATAAAGAAAAGCAGGAATTCTAAAGAGTTCCTAATCTTTTAGAATATAAAGCCTTTCTTAAGAGTAGGAATTATATATTTTTTACATTTGTATTCCAGCTCCCAACAATAACATATATTTAATACCTGTTTGTTGATTGTATGACTGATTCATAAAAATTAAATAAAATAAATGCAACAAATTCAAAGGATTGGAGTAGGCTGTCTGGCCAGTTGTACTCATGGACCAAAGCAAAGATTCATTATTGACTAAAGATTGGAGGGTTAGGGTAGCTGTAGGCTGCCATAAGTAAAGTATTAAAAGACTGAAAGGGACAATAAATTAACTACCAAAAGTTATTTTTAAAGTGAGAAAGGAAACCAAAAATTTTGATCAAATACTAGCAAGAGTAGCTAGAAGGTTCATGGGTCAGAGGTTAGCTTTTACCCCAGGAGGATCCAATGGATTCCTAGAATGGGAGAAAGTTATAACACAGAATTATAGAGACATTAAATTTTCAAGTCAGAATGGAATTTAGAGATTTTCTAACCCAAATGTTCTTAATCTATAGTTTATGAAAGGGAGTGAGAGAGAATTTTACATCTTTATTTTCACTTAATTTTCAATGAAATTTAGAATTTCCTTTAATTATGAATTTTAAAATAAAAATTACCTATTCTGACAAGGGGTCCCCAGACTTCCCCAGACTTCCAAATGGGTTTATGACACAACAAAAATTAAGAATACAAATAATCTAAATTCCCTGTCTTCTATCTACCCATGAGCACATTCAAGAATCCCTTTTCTATGATGCCTCACAGCTGGTTATCCAGATTCTGCCTAAACATTTCCTATGACAGTGAGCCCACCATCTCATAAAGCAACCCACTACATTTTTGGCAGGCTTGATTGTTAGAAAATTATTTCTTGCACAGACTCTAACTCGATCTTTTTTTACTACCCACTAACTCAGATGAATCCTAGGTGAAACAGAGATCCATCAGGGAGGAATTCAGTTCAGTTAAATAGCTGAGTGCTCTTAATCAGAAAGGTTAATAACTGATTAAAAACATCAGGCTAAACACTTTACTCAGTTTGCTTCAAGCAAAAAGATCATACAATGAGAAGATAGAATGGAGAAAAGGAAAAGAAAAGAAAATTGTTTGAGTCTTTAACCTAAATTCTTTCCTTTCTTCACCATGGTCTATTACCTGTCTTTTCTTATTTCCTTTGTTCAGTTACCAAAGCCAAATTTGGGGCAGAAGAGTGTAGTGTGGGCGAGAGTGCATGCATAGCTCAAGTCAGGCTAAGTCAATACTTAGGTTTTAGTATTGGCCAGTCTAATTACTAGCTTGGTATTAGATCTTGGGGAATTTTTTTTTACCTGTGGTTCTTAGTAACCTCATGTTTAAAAAAAAAAAAATGAGAAGCTGTTATAGATTTAGAAACCCAAAAACATTTATTAAGCTCTTAGTATTTATGTGACTGGGAAAACAAAAAACAAAACTGAATCCACCTCTGACTTCAAAGAATTTCTCTGAAATAGCACTATATAGAAAAAACAGCAGTGAATTAGGAGCTAGATAGTTCTGGGTTCACATTTCTGATCTACTCCCAAATTCCCAGTTTACTCAACTGCAAAATGGAAATAATAATAGCAGTTATCATGCAGGGGCTTCTATGAAGATCAAATGAGATAATGTATGTGAAACACTTGAAAAATTTAAAGATGGAGACAATATAAATCAACATATACTATGTTCACTTTTTTTTTCTTTTTCTTGTTTTATTTCCTCTCGTGATTTTCCTCTTTTGTTCTGATTTTTCTCTCTCAACATGATTCATAAAGAAATATATATTTTGGAAAAATTCACTTACTTATATAACAGGAAAAAATCAATTTTAAAAAGGGGAAAATTAAGAACTATAAAATGTGAAGTTTTAGATTAGGCTTCAGATCCTGCCTTCAATACTTCATAGCTAAGGGACCGTGGGTAAAAAACAATTTAACCTCTTAGTCTGTTTCCTCATATGCAAAACAAGGATAATAGCAACAGCTAGCTCAGAATTGTTATGAAGAATAAATAAAATAACATATAAAATAATTGATAAATGTTAAGACATTACTACGTGTTTCTTCCTTGCTCCTTCTCCTTTTTCTTCTTTCTTCTTTTCCTTTCTCATTTTTCTTCTTCCTTCTTTCTCTCCTTTTTTCTTCCTTAATCTCCTCCTCTTTCTTCTCTTCTTTTTCCTCTCCTCTTTTTTTCCTTCTCCTTCCTCTTCTTTTTTCTTTCTCTCTCTCTTCTTCTCTTTCTTCTTCTTTCTTCTTCTCTTTCTTCTTCTTCCTCCTCCTCCTTATTTTCTTTCTTTTATCAAGACTATACATTGAAGAAAAGTAGCCAATTTACATTAAAGGAAACAATTTCCTCACCTGGAATTTCCCTTTAACCAATAAAATCATAGGTACAGTCTCTATTCTTAAGAAGTTCAAATAGGAATTATCCTCAAACAAATCACTGTCCTATTAAGTACACTGTTCACTGAGCAATTGTGCAGATGAATAAAAATAATGTAGGTTTTTTTCTGTTTTGTTTGTTTTTTATAATTGAATAAAAGTGTTGAAATGCAAACTCATCTTCAGTCTCACTGAAAGCCCCTTAGGGAAAACTCCAGTAGAAGACAGGATGATAACAACTATATATACATTTTTCTATTCCCATATTAAATTATACATACATAAAAAACTTTCCAAAATTCATATCTATGTATATGTATACATACACACATATTTTTTTCTACTAGGTTTCAATCTTATGCAACCTATTTGTTTCACATTGTCTAGAATTTATGAGTATTTGATAAAATATCTATTAAAAACATTATTACTGATTTTGATAGGTCAATGTAATACATGGGCCTTCATGGATGGTAGATTCATCTTTAATAAAGTTCTGATAACAATACAGTTTATTTTGTTGAATTCTCACGGGTAAGGGGTTTGTATGTATAATTTTAAAATTTTAGTTGTTTATAAAGAATATAGAATATATATATATAGAGAGAAAAAGTATGTAGAGAAACAGCTCCTACTACATAATTCTGAGTATGTCAGCACATTTTTCCTAGTTATTCAATAGGTATTAACCCTTTGCAATCAGTAGTAACATCATAGAGATTTGCTTACAAAATCTCACTTCAATATAACCTTATATAGTGGAGGTGCATGTTCCATGTTCAAGTTGTTGTTCTTTAAGTGCTGTTTCCTATTTTTTCTTGCTGTATGTGATATAGACTTGAATTCTATTGATTGCATTGTCACTGATGAAAAAAATTAGTTTACTATAAAAATCTTATAGAGTTTTTCAATTGTTCATCGATTCTTTACCTCTTAGGGGGCTGTGGGGTCTCTAGTCATATTTTCTATAAACATCATATGCTCTTCACTACTTCTTACTATTTTATGTGACAATAGTCTTCATAATCATAATCTTCAATGCTCTTCCACTATAGGGTTTTATAAATGAGTTTATATTCTAAACTAATGTTGCATTTTATGATTATATCTCCCTACTAAACAAGAAGACCAAAACTTTGCTGGTGAAGCAGTTTCTTCACTTTTTTGATTGCCTCATTGCCTTAAGAAATGTTATATCTGTTCTTTTATCCATTTTTAGCATGTTTAAAAAAGTGAAATAGGAAATGCTCATACTATGTCATCTATTTTTTTAATACTTTGATTTTGATATTATTATTGATCTTTGCCCTATTATCTCAGTGGATATGATTAACCACAGAGAACTGATTCAGAAATTAATCCCAAATCAATAACCAGTTGCTTTTGGTCTGTGAAAATATAATTAATTTTATTATTTGGGGAAATATTTGGTTCTTGCACTATCCAGTACCTCCAAATTATTCTCTTTATGGATATATAGATGATCTGTATTTTCAGATTATCTTTATTCATACCTACCTGTATGCTGAAGTCAGCTAATATTAATATATATATATATATTGACACATACCCTCTTATACAAGAGTCATACAATGCTGTAGTTATCTCAAGGTGTTTTTTGTGGTTGTGTGAGTGGGGGGCTGGGGGAGGCCCGTGTGTGTGTATGTACATGGATACTTGCATAGAGGCAATTGTGGTGTCTTCATTGCAAGGACAACCTTTATCTATATGTCCTTGATCCTAACCTTTCTCCACTTTTCTAATATCTTGCTCTATCAATTATCTTCACTTTTACCTCCAAATATGTTATATTTTTTATCTATTGACTTTTCCACTACTTATAAAAATTTCTAGGTTTCTTCCATTCTTGAAAAAAAAATCATTTTCCACTCACTTCTCCATCTTTTGCAGCCTGGCTTTTGGCCTCATCTCTTGACTGAAATTGTATTCTCCAAGATTACCAATGGTTTCTTCAATGACAAATATAGTGATTTTTTTTCCCTTACGATTCATCCTTTTTTATATCATGATACTTTCAACATTGCTCTGTTCTCTATCAGCTTTTTCTCTCCTAGGACTTTTTCTGCCTTTTTGACTATTCTTTCTGTTTCCTTGCAGAATAATCATTTATTGTTCACCCTTAAATATAAGTGTACCTTCAAATATTTCTTCTTTTTCTTCCTTTTTTCCCCTCTAGCCTTTGTCTACATAACAACATTAGTTGCATGAGATGCAATTATCCTCACTATGAAGATAAGCCCAGATTCTACATAGTCAGTCTTTTATGTTTTTCCTAAACTCTAATCCTATATCATCAATTGCCTGTTCTAAGTATCTGTCTGGTTATACATACCATTGGCATCTCAAACACATGTCCAAAATGAAACATTATTTTTCCTCCTAAAACTACCTCTCTTCCATACTTCCGTATTTCAGTTACTGATCCCCTATCATTTCAGTTTCTCAGATCTGAAACCTTGGAGTCATTCTTGATTCTTTACTCTTTTTCACTATCCATATTTAATCACTTGGTGAAGTTATCCTTATTTTACCTTTGTATATTACAGAAATACTCTTCTTATTGGGTCTTCCTATTTCAAGTTTCTTCCCTTTCTAATCAAACCTCTACACTAATGGTGTTAAACTCAAATAGAAATGGATTCCTGAAGCCTGCATATTGGCTTAGAAAATCATAAATTAACATTATCTCTAATGTTTTGCATTTTTATATATTTTGTTAAACATATCCCAGGGCCATTTTAATCTGGTTCTGGTCTCTTTCCAGATGTTGGCTGTTTATCCCCAGAAAGTTTGACACCTTTGCTCTACAATGTTATAAAAAAAAAAAATCTTCACAAGCACTCTCCTTTGCTCCTCCAAGAGCTTCAATGGCTCCCCATTGCCTGTGAGTAAAAATATAAACTCTTCAGTCTGGAACTTGAAATCTTTCACAACCTAGGTTTAGCAAACCTTTCCAGATTTACTTTACATTTCTCCCTAATATACTTTAGCCAAAATTGTCTTCCTGTTGTTCGTCATGTGAAGCATTCCATTTTTTGCCTCTGACTCTTTGTCAGGATTCCACTTTGATTCTTTGTCCCTCTAGCCCAAAACGCATTCCCTCCTTAATTCCCTTCCTTGAAATCCCTAGTGCCCTTCAGGTCTTAACTCAAATATCACTTCCTAAACAAAGCCTTTATTTCCCCAGCCCTGGATTTTGATTCTACAAAATCACTTTGTATTTATTTTGTATGTTGTGCACAATTAATATAACTTTATAGAATACATTCTTGCAACTTAAGAAATAACTTGTTTCAATCTTTATATTCCTGGCATTTATTGGTAATTTGCACTTAAAAGATGCATAATGATTTTGAATTGAAGAGAGTAGAATCGTAATGGATTCTGCAAGATAGAATAGCCACATAGCCCATGAGATAACGTTTTTTTTTTGTTGCCATTAGATGCAGGATAAAAGCCGCTCCTTCATTTACCTCACCAAGAACCTTTGAACCATTCTTTCATTTAATTGCAACTTCCTTTTTTATATTCTAGTTTCATTTGCTGTGAGAATGACAAGTCTGACATGATCAATATGTATTACATGCATGAAAATTAGCACAGGTCTTAGCCCCAACACCTAAAAATAATTGCTTGAGAGAAATCGATATGTGGGTAAGGATAGCATTAATTAAAATTTTAAGTGGTAGTTTTAGATATATTACATTATTTCTTCTACTGTTATTCCCTGATAAAAGAGGAATCATCTTTCTAAGTGTAGACATTACAGAATCTTTTCTTCCATATTTTGGTCTGTAAGTATATATAGATACACATAAATAACTATCAACAAATGTTAACATGACATGCCTGGAGGCAGAACCTTAAGTATAGTTGGAGCTGTGCAAAATCTTTTAAAAGCTTTCCCCTAGAAGAAAGAACTCTCAGAAGAGAAGAACAAATTTCTAAAGTCACTATTTTGGTATTTTCACTTTATTTTCCAGTCACAAAGAAGAAAATATTGTAAAACACTCCCCCCACCCCCAAAAGATACTTGTAACAGGAAATCAAGAGGCCAAAAAATAGATATTCATGGCCAGTAAGGAGGCACCAGCCTACTCACCTCCTGTTCAGCAGATAAACTTACCAACCAAATGCGGCTATTGCCATGAGAGGGGAGAGGAACAGGACATCAAAGAAAAAAAAAAGATTGTGGATAGAATGCCAAGAAAATCTCCTCTTTTTAATTTTTACCTAGTAAGCTGAGTCTCTTGTTATACACTACCAGGAAAAGTATTATTGCCATATTTCCATCACACAGAAACAATAAAAACTCTATCTCAATATTATAAAAAGAAAAATCATTTTTCATTCTTAAAAAGAAAACAATAGATTTCCTTTATAGTTGATTAAGCCAAGTAATATACAACCTGGTTTAACTTTTAACGAGGAACTCCTGCTTGGATTTGCTCCTTTAATCTTCAGGTTAGAAGGCTAACACTGACCTTGACTCGTTTCACACATTAGCTAAAATGTACATTACATGCATGACAAATCAGCATTGGCTGTAGGCCTAGTACCTAAAAATAATTACTTGTAAGAAATCAGTCTGTGGGTCAGTAAAACATTAATTAAAATTTTAAAATAAGGTTTATGGGTCACATACTTCTTTCCCCTCTTTTGCTGTTCCCATGAGCAAATATTTAAGTACAAATTCATTAGTTTATACATTGACTAAGGAAAGGAAAATGATAGGCAAATTAGAATAGACAGTGGCCTTTCACCAACCTGTCATTCATCCATCCATTCCTCTACATAGTAGAGTCATCAAACAATCAGTAAATATTTATTAAATTCCTATTATGTACCAGAAACTGCTAAGGTGCTGGAAGTACAAAAAGAGGTAAAAGGTGAAGCAAGTAAACGGTAAAAGGAAATACAAAAAGAGGTAAAAAAAAAAAAAAAAAAAAAGAAGTCCCTGTCCTCAAGAAGTTCACAATATGATGGGGAAGATAACATTCAAACAAATAAATACAAAGAAGCAATATACAAAATAATTAAAAGATGGAATTATAAGTACCTAGAATTAAGATGGATTGGGAAATAGAAATTCACAGTTTTTTTGTTTTTGTTTTTGTTTTTGTTTTTAAACTAAAGGAATACCAAAGCCCAGAGCTATTTGGAGTTATGTCAAACAGTTGCAGTTTCTCTTTCAGAGACTGAATTAGGTAAATATACAGAATGCTCAAAAATAAATTAATGAAGTTACTCGTAGAGACCCAAACCCAAAGATAAGAATTTAAAGTAATTTTAATTTAATTTAAAGTAAAGATTAATATGAAGTCTTAACTGGGGGTGCCCTGATTTGGAAAGAAACAGGTAGGTTATTCGGTTATACAAACACACCACACACACATTTATTTGTTTATGTGTTGGGGTTTATCTTCAGAGGATTATGACTCAGGAAAAGATAGACTACTTTCCTAAAAAAGAAAAGTTCTTTATATTTAACTAAGAGGGGATGGGAGAACCCATAGTTCTCATAAGGAAGAAATAGCATCATAGCCAAAGACTTCAACTAAAACTAGAAACTTGGAATAAAGGGAGAAAAACCTCACAGCCATGTGCTCAGTGGCTCTGTGCCCAGCACTCCCCTGGAGAGACCACATGTTTAGTGGAGCAGTTTCTGAAAGCAATTGTGTCCAACAGAGCAAGGACTGACAGAGGTAATGTGTCCAGTGAGACAGCATCTAGGACAGCAATACCCAGTCTGTCAATGGTTAGTGGAGATATAGATGAGAGAGACAGAGAGACAGAGAGAGAAATATATATATATATATATATATATATATATATATATATATATATATATATATATATATAATATATAGAAGAGCCATCAAACAACCAGTAAATATTTATTAAGTGATTATTATATTCCAGGCACATATACATATGTGTGTATGTGTAGAAAAAAAGACTTAAAGGGAGAGAGAATGATAGACAAAGAGACAGAAACAGAGAGATAAAGACAGAGAGATAGTAATTAATAATAATAATAGCTAATATATGTACACACACATACAAACACACACACACACACACACACACATATATATATATATACACACACATATATCACTCTAAAATATGCAAAGAACTTTACATACCCCATCTCGCTTGATCCTCACAATCACTTTGTAAAGTTATTATTGTTCAGTCATTCAATCATGTCCAACTTTTTGTCAACCAAACTAGCCAAAAGGTTTTCTTGGCAAAGATTATGGATTGGTTTCCTTCTTCAGCTTATTTTTACAGATTTGGAAAACGAGGCAAATAGGATTAAGTGACTTGTCAAAAAGCCACACAGTTAGTAAGTGTCAGAGGCCAGATTTGAACTCAGGTCTCCCTGAAGATAGAACCAGTGCATTATCTACTTAGCTTTATCCACTTTATCCATTTAGCTATCCCAACTATGTAAAAAATGTGTGTATGTGTGGGTATTATTATCCCAATTTTACAGATGAGGAAACCGGAGATGAAATATTTTGTGAGTAAATAAGTACCTACTATGTGCCAGGGACTGTGCCAAATGATAGGGTTATAAAAAAAAAAGGTAAAACACAATTCTGCTCAAATTCTAATAAGGGAGACAACATGAAAATAAAAATGTTCAATTAAGCTACATACAAGATGTTAAGTGACCTGCCCATAGCCACAGAGCTAATAACTGTCTAAGGCAGGGTTTGAACTTGGTACTTCCTAACTGCAGGTACAGTTTCCCATCCATTGTGTCATCTGTTTCTCTCAAAGACAAAGTATTATTAAATGCTGACTATATGTCTAACATCTGCTAAGTGCTGGGGTAAGTATATAAGTATAACGGCAGGATTGACCATTAAGGCTAAAGTCCTAAGAGCATATATTATCTACTCTACTTGGTATCTGCCATGTGGGTATTTGGTGAGCCTACTTTGAGTTATCAGTGTTGGAGAGGTTCCAATTCCCCTTCAGAATACTTTTTTACAAAATATTTTACAAAAATACTTTTTGTCAATTTACTAAATGATAATGAAATGCGATTTTTAAATGAAGAGGAAGAAGAAATCCTATGAGGCTCTATGTGAGAAGAAAAGCAGCTGTAATGACAGATCCTGTTACAGTTACATTATCACACAACCTTGACTGCCATGGGCCATTAACACTGGGCAATTATTTTTGTCTAAGTTTTTTTTTTTCTTTTGATATTGGATGAATGGATATCAGGAGATAGAACAGACCAAATTATGACCTTGTAAGCTTCAGAATGATGTTAAGTCATGTGCTATTCTGAAAGATCCTGCCCATATAATTACTGTCGTGACAGGGAAGATCAAAACACAAATTCAGAAGGAGACCAAAAAGTCAAAAATAGTACATCCAAAGTCTTAAAGAAATTTGGGAATTGATCTCAGACCCCAAAATAATTCTGGGAAAACTTCAAAAAAGATTTAAAAAATCAAATAAGAAAGGTAGAAGAAAAATTGGGAAAAGAAATGAGAGTAATACAAGAAAATCATGAAAAAAGAGTCAATAGCTTTGTTTAAAGCAGGCATAAAAATACTGAGGAAAACTACACTTTAAAAAATAGAAGAGGCCTAATAAATAGTAAAAGCAGCACATGACTCATGAATATTTTAAGAACTTATGGGTTAGTCCTCAATGACTCTGTGAAGGATTACTATAAGAGTTCATTTAAAAAATAATAATAATTATCTTTATCTTTAGGGGATGGAAAAGGTATGTTACACTTATTGCTTTGTCCTAGCTAATTCTATTTAATATTGATATTGGTGACCAATAAGCTGGTAAATCATGAAGTCAAGGGAAATAGTTTATAGTAGGGGAGAAGAAATCAGAGCATAAAGTAAAAAAGTAGCTGAAATCAAGTGACAGTAGTTGGGAGAGGAGATTTATTTTAAGTCTTCAAAGTTGAGAAGCATATAGAGAAGGAAAGTTGATGCCCCTTTCTCTTCCCATTATAGGTAATATAGTAGGCAGGCAGATGGTGATGTTCAATTTACCAATTAGAACAGGCTTCTTAAACTTATCCCATTCACAACCCCTTTTTGCCAAAAAATTTTTTTATGAGTCCCCAATGATATATATCATATATTAGCATATAAAATAAGTATACAAATCAAACTAATAATAAATCATAAATTTGTAACCACTACATTTAATTATGAGACCTCACAGTTTAAGTTTAAGAATTTAAGAAGCAGAAAAATAGAGCACTGAAATAAAATGTCCTCTTTGTTCCATTTTCCTTAGGGCTCTCATAGTTATTATCTGAAACTGAATTCAAAAATGGTAGAATACAGGTAGCAGCTCAACTCAACTTTCCCAACAATGCATTCCAAACAACTTTAAAATAACTCCTCAAATCAGATTTGTAAGCATAAAAACCAACAAGAGGCCAGAATGAGATATTTTTCCAGACTAAAAACTTAGGAGGTCAAGAGGAGAAGTCTTTGGCACAAGGGTGGCAATGGCCCTTGTCGGGGCAAGAGCACCAGAGGCAGGTCTTGGAGAAGGCTGCAACAGCAGCAGCAGCTTCAAGAGCTCTCAGACCAGTTAGTAAAGGGGGATGGGTCAAATCACTAGTCAGAAAGAGATTACAAAGGAATATTTGTGGCACTGGGTACAGGGCTTAGTGCTCATTGGTAACTCTAGTGCCCATAGTCACAATTCTGGGGCACAGTTCTAAGGTGGAGAGGAATTCTTTTCATTGGTCACAAGGTAGCAGGTCTCTGATCACAGTTCCAAGAGTAAGAGGAACATTTACTAGCTAAAAAGCAACAGGGGCTCTTCTTCAATAAAAACTACAGCCCCAACCTGGACAGACCTCTCCCAGGAAACCACACCTTGGAAGTACTAAAATTCTCAGAATTCACATAAAGTCAATGCATTGACTAATGCATTGTTGGTGAAGTTGTGGAAAGATCCAACCATTATGGAGAGCAATCTGGAACTATACCCAAAGGGCTATCAAATTGGGAATACGCTTTGACCCAGCAGAGCCTTTATTGGGTCTGTAACCTAAGGAAATCATAAAGGAGGGGAAAGGACCCACATGTACAAATCGTTTGTAGCAGTTCTTTTTGTGGTAGCAAAGAATTAGAAAATTATTAGATGCTAATCAACTGGAAAATGGCTGAACAAGCTATGGTATTTGAAGATAATGGAAATATTAATGTTCTATAAAAAATGATGAACAAGCTAATTTTAGAATGGCCTGGAAAGATTTAAATGAACTGATGCTGGGTGAAACAAGCAGAATTAGAAATATTTTGTATAATACAGCAAGAATATGCAAAGATCAACTATGAAAGGTTTGGTTCTTCTCAGTGGTTCAGGGAGCTGAAGCAATCCCAATAGACTTGGGACAGAAAATGACATCTGCACCTAGAAAGAAGATCTAAAGAGACTGAATGTAAATCAACATATTCTATGTTCACTTTTTTCTGTGTTTTTTTTTTAATCTCTCTGATTTTTCTCTCTTAACATGATTCCTAAAGAAATATGTGTTAAAAATAAATAAACTTATTACAATTTAAAAAAAAAAAAAAAGCTTGAAGTTTGGGACAATGTCTCCCCAGATAAGCAGAACCTAACTTTAACCTAAACTTCAAAGTCAAGAAATAAGCAGGAAAAATGAGCAAACAACCACAACAAAGAAGAACTTGATCATAAAATGATACATAAGGTAAAATAGAAATGGAAAGAATGAACCCTAATCAACTATCACCTGAAAGAGACAACAAAATGAAGCTCTCAGTAATGTTATATGCAAATGTATACAGGGTTCTCAGATCAAGGAGAAAATATTGCAAACAACTAGAAAGAAACAATTCAAATGTAATGAAATCACAATAAGAAATACCCAAGATTTAGCAGATTTTGTGTTAAAGAAGCAGAAGGCTTAGACTATAACATCTTAGAAGGCAAAGGAGCTAGGATTACTACCATTAACCTACATAGTAAAACTGAGTACAATCCTTCGGGGGGAAATGGACATTTAATGAAATAAAGAACTTTCAAATGTTCCTAATGATCTGGATAGAAAATATGACATTCAAGGACAAGATTTAAGAGAAGCATAAAAAGTTCATCATGAAAGAACAATTATAAGGGACTCAATAAAGTTAAACTGTTTTCATTCTTATATGGAACAATGATACATTTAACTCCTAAGAATTTTATGATTATTAGGACAGTTAAAAGGAGTCTACATAAACAAAAGTCATGAATGTAAATTGATTATTTTGGTATTACTTAAAATAAATTACGGGGTGAGAAGAGAAATAAACAGGACAAAAAGGAGAAATGAAGAGGCAAAATAGGAAATTTTTCTTCACATAAGAAATGTACAAGGAAGAGTTTTTATAGTAAAGAGAAACATGGAGTGTGGAATGAAATACTTAAACTTCATTCTCATTGGACTTGGTTCAAATCTCATTCAAATTGGTTCAACACACATGCCCACACTCAGTTGGGCATTAAAATTCATCTTACAAATAGAAGGGGAGGAAGTTAAGATATATGGATTTAGAGAATGATAAAAGAGAGGGAGGATTAAAGGAGGCAATGTCCAGAAGCAAAACACACTTCTGAGCAAGGGAGAGGGAGAGAGAGAGAGAGAGAGAGAGAGAGAGAGAGAGAGAGAGAGAGAGAGAGAGAGAGAGAGAGAGAGAGAGAGAGAGAGAGAGACAGACAGAGAGAGAGAGAGAGAGAGAGAGAGAGAGAGAGAGAGAGAAAGAGAATAAACAGAAGAAAATAGGATGGAGGGAAATAGTAGTCAAAATTGTGAATGCAAGTGGGATGAGCTCACCTATGGAAGCATCTAGCAGAATGGATTAGAAACCAGAGTCTAAAACTGCAATTTTTTTTTTTTTTTTTTTTTACAAGAGAGACACTTGAAACAGGAACACACAATTAAAATAAAAGTTTGGGTAGACTCTAATATACTTCAGGCTGAAGTTTAAAAAAAAAAAAAAGACAGTGGTAACAATCTCAGACAAAGAAAAAGCAAAACCAGACCTAATTAAAAGAGATAATCAGGGAGACTACATTTTGCTAAAAAAGGTCTCACAATGAAGCAATATCAAAAAGTTTTATAGCTAATTTTTCTGATCAAGGCCTCATTTCTCCAATATGTAAAGAACTGAGTTAAATTTATAAAAATAAGAGTCATTATGCAATTGATAAATGGCCAAGAAATACACACACACAATTTTCAAAAGCAAAAATCAAAGCTATCTATAGTCGCATGAAAAAAATGTTCTAAATCATGATTGATTAAAGAAATTCACATAAAAACCACCATCACCATTATCCTCACTTTCCACACCCACATCTTTGACCTTAATCTCCATATGTACCACCCTTTCCCAGATCTCTTTTTGATGTCTTTTCCCATTAAAATGTAAGTGGCTTATAGGGAAGAATCCTCTCTATTTAAATCCCTATTGCTTAGACAATGTCTTACTTATAGTAACCATTAAAAATTTTTTTTTAATCTATTTATGGGTCTATCTATTTCTATCTATTTTTCTTTTCATCAGAACTCAGCAAGGAGCTTGACCTCATTCTCTGGCCCTCTCTATTCATGGTCTCTCCATTTCCTCTCCCTCTCTCTTTACTAGGAGAGTACACATGAAAATAAGATGGAACATTCTGAGCCAAGGATACAACTAAGATGTTTGCAAGGCACAGAGAGAAGAAAATCTCAGCTTTGGAAGAAACGTCAGAAGTCACCTAAAATAATTAATCTAGAGAGAGAAAAAAGACTTGAAAGGCTATTTAACTCAACCACTCATTGTGTAGATGAAGAAACTGAGACCCAAGGAGATTATATCACATTGTCCATGTTGCTGGATGGCTTTAAACTTATATCTACTGTCTTTAGATTCAGTACAATTTTCTCTGTAAAATACTGCTGCCTAATCTAACCTGTATTGGAGACTGAGCTGAGGTTATTCAGCCAATGCTCTGAGATACTATTGATTATACCTCTCCAGTGATGATCATATCACAGCCTGGAATCATTTTGTTATTTATTCATTCATTCATTGGGAAAAAAAAAATATATAAGTGATTATTTATGTGCAAGACACTGTTCTAGGCCCTGAGGATGGAATAATAGAAAATAAATAAAATATTCCCTGCCCTAAGAAGCTTACATTCTATTTGTGAATTGAGTATACAAACAGAGAAGTAAATAACAAGTGTATTGATGTAAATACAACATACATACATATGTATATAATTATAAATATAACATAAATAACAAGTGGTACTACAAATCAGAACCAAGAGATAGGAAATAATAGGGATCTGGGGATCAGAAGATATATTAATCCTTGATAAAAATGTGTATCCCATCAATATCAAGTCACATAAAGACGAGAAAACTATGCTAATATACTAATAACAGTTCATTTCTTCTGGATATGAAGAAAAATATAGCTCTAAAAGATTCAACTTAGGAAAAATTAAGGAGTATAATTCCCTCTAAAATATCAGATACAAGTATGTGTAAGTCTCGCATTTTCCCTGAAGGATAAGATTTCATGCTGGTAAGAAGTGAGCTATAAAATATGGATACCATGTCTCTAGTATTTAAGGATAAAGTGATAAACATACAGATGGGGCCATTAATGAACATTAATTGCCTTAAATTAGATTTTATTGTGTAGTGGGTAAATTGGAAAGTACACATTTGCATTGGTAATAGAAAATTAATTTAAATGCTCCAGGAAGCAAAATATCACCTGATGTGCTAAAACCTGTTTTTCGTGATAGATATAAGGCCATTATAGAGAAAAAAAAAAAGCCTGTGCTAAAGAGATGTGAAGAAAGAAAGAAAGGGGGTGGGGAGGGAGAGAGGGAAAAGGGAGAAAGGGAGAAGGGAGATAGGAAAGAAAGAAAAGAAAGAAAAAGAAAGAAAGAAAGAAAGAAAGAAAGAAAGAAAGAAAGAAAGAAAGAAAGAAAGAAAGAAAGAAAGAAAGAAAGAAAGGAGGCAAGGAGGGAAGGAAGGAGGCAAGGAGGGAAGGAAGGAGGCAAGGAGGGAAGGAAGGAAGGAAGGAAGGAAGGACGGAAGGAAAGAAGGAAAGAAGGAAGGAAGGAAGGAAGGAGGAGAGGGAGGGAGGAAAAACCAAGAAAATGATAATTCTTTCCAAACATCATTTTTCTCATAATCTTTTGAGATTTATGTACATATAGAAAGGTTTCTTGTGGTGATTGATTTCATGTTCCCTTTTTAATTCACAGCTATGGAGCTGTGTGATAGTCAATATAATCTCATGGAGTCAATCACTGATACGGATGGGACCGTGGGGCGTAAGTGAGCCCATCAGCTTGTCACCAGATCAGAGTGGTTGTCCAGAAACCACTGGGGACACATTCCTCTCTACCTTCTTGAAAGTTCTCTGAGGAAAGACATACTATGGTCACCTTGGGAACCCATCCCAAGGATTGTTAAAACCTAATATTAAGAAGGCGTGTTCATTTTCAGTTTCAACAATGTCTTGGAACCATTTCTCTACATTTAATCTTCAGACAAAGTGACAAATAGCTGGTAAAGTATTTGAAGTCAATGATCTAATAATTTCTTAACCTTTTTACTCCCAACATAATACAGCCAAACCTTTCTTCTTAAAGCATAATTTTTCAGAGAGGTAGACTTTTATTCATTTTCAGACCTTTCATTTGGACCTTTTTTGTCATCATTGTAACAAAAAAAAAAAATCCTAATACTAAAGGAAGGATATATCTTTGTCCCCCCTGAAGAGCTGATAGAAAATAATAATGTGGCTGAACAAAGAAATGATTACAGTTAGAAAAGGAAGTCAAAACTATGCCCTGTGCCTGCCTTATTTAGAGTTTCCTCCTCTTTCTAATTTGGTCTTTTGAATAGCTTTTGGGGTGGCAACTTTTTTTTTTTTTAAATGAAATACTGCCTTGAATAGTCCTGGCTTGGACTCTCCAACTCAGTATAACTAGAAGTGGTTTTTTGAAGTATAACATGGACATAGGCTGACCTTCCTTTCCCTCTTCTCTCCAATTTGTCTCACTCATCTAAAGTGCATCAACATTGCTAAACTGGGAATTTCCCAGAGGGGTGGCTACTACTTTAACTCATTGTCAAGGTTCTAAAGGGTAAGGGTAATATAATTTAGATATAGAATGCCCAGTAGTATGCTTCTCCTTTAACAAATCAATCAAGATATATTCCATCAATTACCAATAAGAACATTTAATGAGATAAGGCAAGAATATTAATAATACTGATATTTTACCTATAAACTGGGGACGTATTGATGAACTATCTCTCCATGAGAGATAGTGGACACAAAATTATAGAACTTTGTTCACATGTGTATGGGACTCAGACCAGGACATTTAAGAAGTCCAGACTGTAAGACTTTGTGTCTTCTGTTTTCTTCAAGGACAAGTTTGCACAGAAATTCACTGATAAGTAAGGATGCTTCAATGTGGGCTTTTCTTGTTTGGGACTTTTCACTCTTTTTCTGGCCAGGGATATTCTTCTGGGATATCAAAATAATGCTGCAACCTTGTAGCAAAAACAGAGAACCAAAATGTAGACTTTTCTAGAGTAAATTTCTTAACTGGGTTCCTAGGTGTTTGTTTTTTCCCCTCTCAGACAGTAGATAGCAATCTAATTAACATCATGTTAAATTTTACATAACTTATAAAAATAGAAATTCACAGTTTCATATACAATCTTTTCTGTTCTATGTCAATTGAAATGTTTATGTTTATTGGTGATTTGTTGTTTTTATTGCAGTCATTTCTGTTTGACTCCCTTTGACCTATATTTGCAGGTTTCTTGGCAAAGATACTGGAAGGGTTTGCAATTTTTTCTCCAGCTCATTTTAAAGAGGATAAAACTGAGGTAAACATAAAACATAGTGAAGTGACTTTCCTAGGGGTCACACAGTAAATGTGTGAGGTCAGATTGAACCCAAGTCCTTCTAATTCCAAAACTGGTAATCTATCTACTGAGCCACCTAACTGATTTTATAGATGATTATTAAGTTTAAAAAATATTTTTAAATGAATACAAATAAAGAAGGAAAATCTAGCAAAGACTAAGGTAATATATAATGTGAAGACATTTGAAGTAAAGAAATTCTCAGTCTGAGTAAACTGATATTATTTTGAGTCCTGTAGATATTTGTACTTTTATGTTTACTCATAAGAAGAGATCAGTTCCATTTTCTAGCTTCATCTAGATAGATCCCTGTTCTCCAAAGCCAGTTGCTTTGCTCTTGGGAAAAAGAACAATATTAGTCTGAATAATGTCAGACATAATATTTGGACCCTCTTATGACTGCAATAGTTAGTAACTAGAAGGAACATCATTAAGTTCAGAGAGCCTTGCTCTATTTGAATTAATAATAATAATATGTTAATGGGATAGAACTCATATATTCCTTTTATAATTTTTTATTCAAAATACATGTAAAGATAGTTTTCAACAGTCACCCTTGCAAAATTTTGTGTTCCATATTTTTTTCTCCCTCCCTTCCCACCTTCCTAGACAGCAAGCAATCCAATATAAGTTGTTAAATTCTAAATATATTTCCACATTTGCCATGTTGCATAAGAAAAATAGGATCAAAAAGGAAAAAAAATTCAAAAGCAAACAACAACAAAAAATGTGACAATACAATTGTGTGATCCATATTCAGTCCCCATAGTCTTTTCTCTGGAGGCAGATGGTTCTCTCCATCACAAGTCTATTGGAATTGAACTGAATCACTTTATTATTGAAAAGAGCCAAATCCATCTTAGTTGATGCTCACATAATCTTGTTATTGCTGTGTACAATGTTCTTTTGCTTCCACATACTTCATTTAGCATCAGTTCATATAAGTTTCTCCAGGCCTTTCTGAAATCATGTTGATTATTGTTTCTTACAGAACAGTAATATTCCATTACATTCATATACATAACTTATTCATCCATTCCCCAATTTATGGACATCCATCAGTTTTCACTTCCTTGCCATAAAAAGGGCTGCTACAAACATTTTTGCACACATGAGTCCTTTTCCCATTTTTATAGTCTCTTTGGGATAGAAACCCAGTAGAAATACTGTGGAATCAAATGATATGTATACTTTTACAGCCTTTTGGGCATAGTTCCAAATTGTTCTCCAGAATGGTTGGATCAGTTCACAACTCCACCAACAATGTATTAGTGTCCCAGTTTTCCCACATTCATCATTATCTTTTCCTATCATCTTAGCCAATCTGAGAGGTGTGTAGTGGTACCTCAGAATTGTCTTAATTTGCATTTCTCTGATCATAGTGTTTTAGAGCATTTTTTCATATGACTAAAAATGGCTTTAATTTCTTCATCTGAAATTTTGTGGAACTTATATATTCTTAAGAGGGAAATATTCACTTGAAGCCTCTGCCATTTCACTGCATATATAGTCAATCGAGGCAGGACAGTAGAAAGACATTTGAAGTAGGAATTCAGGGAGCCCACCAAACATAAAAAGAATTTTCAAAGAAAAGCACATAATATGGTTTCAATATACATTGATCAGCTGAGTACTATGCATGCAAGAATGCTTGAACTCAAAGACTCATAAAGACAGAAATTAATCTAGATGAATTCCAACTGAAGCAAAGGGTACAACATAAAGGAAGTACTAATCAATATACAAGTGCCATAAGTGGGAAAAAGGTCTATGGAATTTAAAATGGTGCATTTTCACATTCAAGGATAGATATAAGAGGCTATTATGGGGATATAAATGAGTAAATTTTCTTTAAATAAAGGGGGTAATTATTAGAGGAGAAGGGAAAAATAATATAACATCAGTTTATGCTTGTGAGTATTATTTCTGTATGTTGAGTGCTTTGCAAACCTTTAACTACTGTTGGAATGTTAATTATCAATATTATATTAATTAATTAATAAGGACTTTGGAATTGAGAATATCAAGGTAAAAATAAAATAGTCTCTACCTTGAAGTAGCTTATATTCTGTCTGGAGCAATAACATGGACCCATTTAGGTATATGAAAAACATATGTAAAGTAAATACAAGTGACTTCAAGAAGAAAGCAATGGTACTTAAATGACAAAGAAAGACCTAATGTTATAGGTAGCACCTGGGCTGTGCTTTGAAGGAAGCTAGAAATTCTAAGAAGTGGAGATAAAGAAGTGCATTCTAGGCATGGAGGCCTATAATTATGCATTAAAACATTTGTCTATTTTCACTTGTGGAAATATACCATAGTTGGAGGACCAAATAATGCTGAAAACAAGTTATTCCCTGAGGCATGGGCAGGAGTATGGATGTGATAATACAATATGACTATAGGGGAACTTTGACATATTTCTCATTTAGCAATATTCCTATAGATTGTTCTGCTGAAGTAGAAAGTCTCTGTTCCTTCAAATATGCAAAACTTTCCCCTGATTACAAGTAGTATTATAAGTATTTTGACAGGTCTACACAAAGCTTTATGGGGGGCAACATATTGACATGGGAGTTTATTCAAGAAAGTCAATTTACTTTGTACCTATATGAGAGAACATGGGCGATATCCTTTTTTTCAGTCAAGTTCATGATGTAAATAATTACTGAAAAATTCAATGATTTTCTTACACCATTACCATAAGCACATGAATTTAAATTTAAATGATGGGCAGGGGTAGTGGGGAAGAAACAAAGACCAATTTAACTGATTGTTATCAGAGAAACAGATAGACAAGACAGGTAGGTAGGCAGAGGAAAAATATTTTTCCATTCACACTTGTGGTTTCATTGAAATTTGCATTTACCAAATAATGATGATTGTTGGAGGGGATGTGGGAAAACTGAGACATTGATGCATTGTTGGTGGAGTTGTGAATGAATCCAATCATTCTGGACAGTAGTTTGGAACTATGCTCAAAAAGTTATCAAACTGTCATACCCTTTGATCCAGCAGTGTTACTACTGGGCTTATATCCCAAAGAGATCATAAAGAAGGGAAAGGGACCTGTATGTACACGAATGTTTATGGCAGCCCTCTTTGTAGTGGCTAGAAACTGGAAACTGAGTGGATGCCCATCAGTTGGAGAATGGCTGAATAAATTGTGGTATATGAATATTATGGAATATTATTGTTCTGTAAGAATTGACCAACAGGATGATTTCAGAAAGGCCTGGAGAGACTTACACGAACTGATGCTGAGTAAAACGAGCAGGACCAGGAGATCATTATATACTTCAACAACAATACTATATGATGACCAGTTTTGATGGACCTGGCCATCCTCAGCAAGGAGATCAACCAAATCATTTCCAATAGAGCAGTAGTGAACTGAACCAATTACGCCCAGAGAAAGAACTCTGGGAGATGACTAAAAACCATTACATTGAATTCCCAATCCCTATATTCATGCCCACTTGCATTTTTGATTTCCTTCACAAGCTAATTGTACAATATTTCAGTCTGATTCTTTTTGTACAGCAAAATAACAGTTTGGTCATGTATACTTATTGTGTATCTAATATATATATTAATATATTTAACATCTACCTGCCATCCTGCCATCTGGGGGAGGGGGTGGGGGATAAGAGGTGAAAAATTGGAACAAGAGGTTTGGCAATTGTTAATGCTGTAAAGTTACCCATACATATAACCTGTAAATAAAAAGCGATTAAATAAAAAAAAAGAAAGAAATTTGCATTTACCAGTCATTATCATTTTGGTGAAGGGAAAAAAAAATTGATTTTCAACTTGTCACTAAAGGGGCAGATGGAGATAGAGTTTAGTAAGTTGACAAGTCAGCTGACAGAAATGAGAAAAATTTATGTGCCTATGAACCTAATGGCAAGCAATTATCTCTGAATTAGGATAACAAATGTGCTTTTCTATCCTTCAAACCTTACATGCATTACAGAAGTTTCCAGAAGGCATATTTATGAGGAAAAGCAGCGGCTTCTGTGTGCAACATTTAGTACAAAAGTTTAATTAAATACTGACCCTTCCAGAAGATTTTTCTGCAAATTTCGATATTAAGCAGAAAGAGACTATACCTGCAAATTTCTGTGATCCATTTCTTTGCTTGAATATCCCTTCATAAATACAATTATATTTCACAGGTAGTGCCATTTTAAGATTTTGGCATTAGTGAAGTAGAAATCATTGCACACACATTCTGTGCTCAAACTATTTTACTGGCATCATAAAACAGACATAATTGGGACAGTTGGTGTTTAGCTTGGCTTGAAATATTATTTTAGCATGTGAAAGACATTTTTGCTTCTACTATTAAATGACATCCAACATAATAAAAATTTGGACAAATTTATTAGTGTAGTCTGTCACTGATGGCATGACACATTGGAAACATATTCATATGAGGTTTGAAGATAAATTAAATGTTTCCTAACATAAATTTCTAATATTTTTGTTCATAAAATTATTCTTAAGTAAAAATGAAAAATGAATCTATAAATGTCACATCCTGAAACAAAAGTTAATTCTTAAATCTATACTTTTCATTAACTATATGCTTGTATGTATAAGATATAATAGCTATTAACTGCACTAATCATAGGAAATTGATAGTTAATATTTGAAAACTAAGCCAACAGAGAAAGCAAACAGAGGTTCATTTTTAATTCTAATGGAGTTACAAAGGAAAGAAGAAAATGTTTTTTCTTAATATTTTTTATAATAAGCTTGAATATGGCAGAGGGGTTTTCATCCCAATTTTAACTTGTAAATACTTTGAAAATGTATTGAAATTGGAACTTGATAATAAACAGCATATCATGAAAAAAATCAACTAAAAAACTACTTGAATTATTTAACAACTTCAGCAAAGTTGCAAGATATAAAACAAACTGACATAAATCATCATCATTTCTGTGTAATAAAAGCACAGCAGACAGAAAAAGAAATTGATTTTAAATTCATTTAAACTAACTGTAGACAACGGAAAATACTTGGGAGACTTTCTGCCAAGACAAATCCAGGAACTAAATGAACACAATTATAAAACACTTTTCACACAAATAAAGCTAGATCTAAACAATGGAGAAAACAATTTGTTCATGGGTAAGCTGAGTCATTATTATATAATTATATATTACATATTAGGTAATTCTGCCTAAACTGCTTTTACTTATAAAGTGCTATAGTAACAAAACTACCAAAAATATTTTATAGAGTTAGAAAAAAATGAGAAAATTCATCTGAGAGAACTGTTAAGAATATCAAGAAAATTAATAAAAAAATAAAAGAAAGGTAGCCTAACTGTACCAGATCTTAAACTATACATAAAGTGTTAACCATCAAAACTATCTGTAACAATATATTACAAAAAATATACATTATGATTAACTAGAATATTTTTTTACCAAAAATTCAAGGATGGTTTAAAATAAGAAAAACCAATAAAAGTTTTTTTTTTAATCAGATGATTATATAAATAGATGTAGGAAAAGCTTTTGCTAAAGGTCAACACTAATTTTTTTTTAATTTGAAAATATTGGTATAAGTGTATTTTCTCCTAAATTGATAAAAAGCATTTATGCAAAATCATCAAGAAGCTTTACTTGTAATGGGGATAAGCTAAAAGTTTTCCCAGTAAGAACAAGTGTGAAACAAAGAAGCCCATGGTCACCAATATTATTCATTATTGTATTGGAGATGCTAGCAATGGCAGTAAGAGAAGGAAAAATACAACAAATCAAAATAGGTAATGAGCTAATAAAATTTTCTCTTTTTGAAGACAATATTTTGATATATTTGAATAATTTCAAAGGCTCAACCAAAAAGTTAGTTGAAACAATAATTTTAGGAAAGTTCAAGTCACCCTTGCATTCCTATATGTCACAAACAAAACTCTGCAAGAAGAGGTAATAAAAATACCCCATTTAAAATAATTTGACAGTATAAAATACCTAGGAGTACACCTGCCAAAACAAACACAGGAACTATATAAACATTATTTTTTTAAAAAACACCTTTTTATGTAAACAAACTCAGATTTAAATAATTGGAGAAATATTCATTGTCATGGGTAGAAAGGGCCAATATAATTAAAATGACCTTTTACCCAAACTAATTTATATATTCAATGTCATCCCAATTAAATTGCCAAAAATATATTTTTACTGAATAAGAAAAAAAATAATTACAAGATTCATTTGGAAAAACAAAAAGTCAAGGATATCAAAGGAAATAATTTAAAAAAAAAACAGAAAAGATGATTGTAATTGACTTCTTAAGGTGACA
This sequence comes from Sarcophilus harrisii, assembly GCF_902635505.1. Lineage (NCBI taxonomy): Eukaryota > Metazoa > Chordata > Mammalia > Dasyuromorphia > Dasyuridae > Sarcophilus > Sarcophilus harrisii. The sequence goes on along the minus strand of NC_045428.1, from coordinate 144,828,611 downwards.
TAAGTAATTAATTTGCAGCCCTAAATTTGAATCCAAGAACCATGAGCCCAAATGTCTTATGCTTTCTACTAAATCTTACCATCTGTAATGATGGCATTATGAATTAGCAACGAACAAGGAAATTTTAAACATCTACTGCCACCATCTTAGGGACTGGGGAATAAAAAGACAAAAAAACTAAAACAAAATAGAGCTTTCATTCTACATCTTGTAGACCACAGTGAATATTCTGATGATTAAGGGGAGTCAACATGTACATATACACATACATAATATAATGAGCATAAAATAAATATAATTTTAGTAGCTAGAAAAATGACATCTAACTTGCATTTAGATGATAGATATTAGCTGAATGAGTTTTAAAGGAAGGAAGGACTTTTAAGAGGTCCAAAGAGAAGGGGATTCATTCCACACATCAGAGAAATTTAGTGCAAAGGCCATGGAAGATGGAGGACAGTGTGTCCTGTATTGGTTCCTAAGCAATTACCTGTTTCTTGGTTTCAATCTTCTGTTCCTTATTTCCATTCCATTTCTATGACTCACTGCTATTTACAATCTCATGAAAATTCTAAGAACTTTTAACAAAGATATTTTTGTAAAAGTCAATGATTTTTTTTTTTTTTTTTTATCACAAGTACTGGGAATTCACCAAACTGTTACCAGATTAAATAAACAGTCTTTATATATGCATTTTTCCCCTAATGGAATACTATGTACTCGGTGGTGCTACTTCTTGTTTGACCTGCCCTCTGACATAACAAGCTCATCACAGAAAATGGAATTGGAGTTACGAAGCCACATATTCTATTTGGCCATAACATTCACAGATGTCAGCAACAAATAATTAATTCATAGGGAACTTGTTTGTAGCTAGAGATAAACTATTAAATGCTAATGATGGTTTTGTGAAGAACTTGATAAATGACTAATTTACTATATAATTTGTGTTTAGCAATTATTGATAACTCACATTCTGGGCATTAGCTCTGGGAATAATGTGGTTGAAATGTCGGAGATTATTCAAGATTTAAGAAATTCCCTGCATTCTACATAGTCTATCTAAAATTCATTCTCTTCCATTAGAGAAGATTCAGTGGTGGAGGTGGGGAGGGTAGGGAGATATGGGAGTGTGGAGGAGGTACAGACATGGGAAAATAGACTTTTTATTGTAGTTGTATAGAGATAAGGGATTTGAGACCCTAGGAAATCATGCTTTACCTGAGATCAAACAGGTAGCAAATATCTGAGATATTTGTCATAAAGTCATAAAGTCATCCTCCACTGCCAAAATAAACTTTTTGTCTTTTCCTTTGGTTACCATGCACTGACCCAATATATCTGGTTTCTTGTAGTTGTTTTTTTTTTTTTTTTTTGACACAATTATCTTAATTTTTCACTTTAGTATAATATATTTCTAGGCATTTGTGTCCTAGTCTGTCTGTATTTTGTTTCCTTCTAAAGTCCTAGTAAGAGATATCTACTCTGCCCTTTCATAATAAAGCTCAGAACCAGAAAATGACAAAACTAGAAACTAAGAAAAATAATAATCATATATGTATCAGGCTTTCTTTGCCAATCCTGATTTCAGTAGGAAAGCCTACTTATAAAGTTAATTTGCAAAAAATATCTTTTTTTCATGCTATCTTCTCTAATTTTTCATTCAGAAGATGGAGTTACAATCTTACTTGTCATTTCATCAAAAACTTTCATTTTACAGATGAAGATACAAGAGTTATAACCTATCTAATAACTTCTGAACCTCCAATCTGTGATTTGGAAAAATAAATGTGTGTGAAGGTGTGTGTGTGTGTGTGTGTGTGTGTGTGTGTGTGTGTGTGAATAACATGAATTTTCTGATATCAGAACGTTACTTACTAATGTTTTTATAATGCAGGAAATAAGCAAATTGTTTTCAATAATTGACATTTTTCTTTAATTTTACAAGGAATTATAATCTGACATATAATTATATTATTTGGAGTTTTATTATTCAATGGATATTGTTATCATCACATTAGTTAACCTTAATAATGTGTCTGAAAAGTTAGATCAAAATTAATTTATGTAATATTCCCAGGTGACAATTGGCACTATAATATTCCTGTAAATGGTAAGTCTTACAAGATGGGGTTATGTCTTGGTACATTTCATGCATTAACTGATGTTAATGTTAATGTTCTCTTGGTACTCATGCATTTTAAATTATAATTATGTACATAGTAATATTAATTAAAAAGAAACGATGGTAAAAAGTAACATACTCGGTATCTTTGCCCTCAATAGGTTCATTTATAGAAAATCAAGGATTTTTTAGATACAAAAACTTCTTTCAGGGAATATAATTAAGAAAAGTTAGACATTTTTGGGGAAAGTGGCTAAATAAAGCAAGGGAAGCTAAAAAGTTTGCTGGCTCTGGCATTAGAAGAAAGCAGATTCAAATTCCATCTCATATTTGCTACCTGTTTGATCTCAAGTAAATCATGATCTCCCAGGGTCTCAAATCCCTTATCTCCAAAATGAGGGGATTGAACTAAGTGGCCTTTGAGCTAAGGGGGCTCTTATATCCTCTTCCATCTGTCAATCTCTGATCCTATCATTGCTTATTGCTACCTTACTACCTACCATCTTTTTCATTCATTTCTAGTAGTCAATATATCAATATTTATTAAGGGAGTATATAGATATGGAGGCTCGGATTTATTTTTGTTTTATTAACCAATGAGGCCACTGACTTTCTTCTGTAATAATACTATTGTATGTTGATTACATAATAGAATCTTTATATAATAATAGCATTATGTTCAATATAATAAAATAATAATATTGATTTGTATTTATATTATTGGCATGCTGCTCAGTTCAAATAGTAATTAAGAGCAATCAGTACAAATTTCAGAGAGGCAAGTTTGTTTTTGATATGAAGAAAATCTTGCTAAGAATTTGGAATGTTCATGAATGGGATAAGTTCTCTTGGGGTAGTAGACTAGAAGTATTCAAGCAATGACTATCTGACTGCTTGGTGAGAGTTTAGCAAACAGAATTCTTGTACATTAAAATTTGAACTAGAAGGGTCTCTGGGGACCCTTTCAACTCCAAGATGGTATGTTCTGTGAATTTTCAGATGCAATATCCTATTTGGACATCCCATTACAAGGGTGTCTAAGATGGTCAAAGTATATGAACGAGCAGTTTTAAAAAGGAAAAAAATTCAGTTTATAAATGACTGTGAAATGTACCAACTCACTAATAATAAGATAAATGCACATTAAAATTATTCTGAAGATTCACCTCATAGTTATTAGATTGGCAAAGTTAACATAAAAAGGAAATGACAGTTGTTGAAGAGGAATTGTAAGAATAGGCATCCTAATTCTTTATCATTAGAACCATTCATCAGTATAAATTTGTAATTAACTCAAAAACCTTTAAAGAAAGCCTTTGAGAATATACTAATAAACATGTATCCCAAATAGATAAAAGCCAAAAGAAACGACCTATAAGTACAAAAATATTTAAAGCAGCCCTTTTAGTTGGGGGGAATAAAACAAAAAACTTAAAACAAAGTAAGGATCCATTAACTGGGAAGTGGCTGAATATGAGCCATAAATATAGTGGAATATTACTGTGTTGTAAAAAATCATGAAAGGTAGGTTCAGAGAAACCTGAGATTTCTATGAACTGATATAGGGTGAAGCAAACAGACCCAAGAAAACAATTTATATAATATCTACAATATTATAAAGGAAAGCAACTGTTTGTTGGTTATTTACTTTGTATCTAAAACTGGGCCAGCCTATATCATGTATGCTAAAAGTATATTGGCTACTCACTTATAGTGTTGGAAGCTTTAAACAGCTCCATTGTTCTAAGTCACTTTGCTACTCTTTAGGCAGTCTACTTGCTTTCTGCTCCATAGGAGCTTACCATATTACTGCCAAATTCTATTGACTTTAACCCTACCTATTATGGCTCAGAATTATTGAAATCAACCTATCCAGCAATTTCAGCTTTCCCTGCAGGGAATATAGGGATGTAGTACCATTCTCTGAAAAGTATAATAACTTTGAACAATTTAACTGGGCTTCTTATCTCTCCATAGAGGGGTGATGATCTAGAGGCACAAAATGGGACATACATTTTTCAGCAACTGAAATGTGTAGATTTGTTTTCACTGAATATGCTTAATTGTGATCATCTTCTTTTGGGGGTTCTCACTCCCTGAGAAGTCAGGGAGGGCATGACCACCTGTGTTCTAAAACAAAAGAAAGTGGGAGATGTAGAGGACTGAAATTCTGAATCAGACAGGAGAGCATTTAAGGCTACCTATTTGATGTGAGACAATGGCTCTATTAGCATATATTTGGATAATGGCTCTCCTCACCATTGGTGCTTGCTGAATGTTTGGTAGTGAGATAATCATAGGCAAGGATTGGAGGGCAGAGGGAGAGAGTCAGAAGCACTTGGTGGCAGGATGAGGAGGAGAAAGGCTGGAGATTCTGGACTCCAGAATCCAGGAGAGATATTTGACAAGCCTCATGGCAGCTTGCCTGCCTCCTTCACTTCTCCCCCTAAAAACCAAGGACTTTGATTTATCCTAACTCTGGCTGACTCTGAAGCCCTCCAGGGAGTTAGCCCATACTCTACACTTAATAATAACAATAATTTATAGCATTTTAATATTTGCAAAGCACTTTACAGATATTACCTCACTTTATTTTTACAACAACTATGAGATGCTGATGTTATTATTATACTCTGAGACTAGTAGAGGTTAAGTTTCTTGAGGACCAGGAATAATGCTACCAAAGAGGAAAAAAAAAGAATGAAAGAAAGAACGGAGTACCAATAAAAAAGTATAAAAATACACAGAGAAAAGGAGATTCATACAATCAGTGTGATGTTGATATGACCACAATAAATTTAACATGATTTTTAAAATGGATTTACATAATCAAGATTCACATTTTCATAATCCTTTGTTTAGTTTTGTTTTTCTGCTAGTATATTGTCATGCTCATTTTTTGCTCTTTGTTATATTTAGAATAAAATATTTCTTTTTAAAAAAGACCTTGTTATGATAAACAAGGCAGTGAGGATGAAGATGATGGTATAATGGCATTCTTCATTCTCCTATTAACATAAGCAGAATTCTTATTTTTACCCCCACTGTATTCCATTTTTGCATTGAAGAATAATGGTGGAAATATTCCTTAAAAGAAATCTAAAACAAAACTACAGACTGACAGTCAAAGGTTTACTATGTCTTTGGTCTTTATCATGATGAGAATGGTGGATTCGAATGTTAGTTGAACTGAAAAGCACAAAATAAAAAGGAAGCAGGCTCATTTAGCTCTCCCCTGACAGATATTGGCAGAGAGAAAATAAAAACTTAAAAATGTCCCTAAGGCTCAGGTGATCTTTCCCCCCACTTATAAACACTTTAAAGATGAAGAAAATTGTCAGTGTTCTGTCTGCGGCAAAAGCATTTGCCTTCTTCCACATCTTGTAATGGAAACTCAAGGGGGAAAACCTATTACCCACCTTGTCAAATTAAACTTTCCCTTTAGACGTGTTAACTCCAAGTTCTTTAGTAATAATGATGACTGTAAGAAAGGCCATGCCCAGCATGAGTGGGGGAAAAAAGGAGGAGAAGAGTCCTTAAATAGATGATTAGAAATGAATCATAACATGCCATATGTAAAGCGCCTGTTTAACACTTATTTTCCCTTCCTGCCTCCCAGCAGAACCATATTCGTTTGTGCAGTTTGGTGTTTTCAAAACAAAACTACTAAAGATTCAGTCTCTGTTGAGTTGGTAGGAAGGAGGAGGAAGATAAGCACTAAACATGTTCAGACAACTGAGATTATACGATCCTCAGGAAATGTCTTTTATTTAAAGACTATGCTGAGGAAGTCAAGTCAATTTCCTTTCCCACTTTTCCTCACACCGATGAGAAGTTTTGGCAAAGTACAAATATTCAAAGAAGCTTGACAATACCATTGCCTTTACAGCTGCATTTCTATTTTCCTCTTGAGCAATAATCAACTGCTCTGGGTTAAAATCATCTCCTCATCAGTGCATCTTTTGATGTGATTTGTATTCTGAGGCACAATAAAAAAAAAAAAAAAATCCCCACTATCTCTGAAGACAGTCTTGATGTTCTTTTTTATCCTCGCTAAGTACGGGTGTTTGCTGCATGTTAAAGAAGTTCCTAAATATGAATCGGGAGATAACCCCACATCATCTTTCAGAATTTACAGCTTCTATAGCAATTATGAGGTATCTTGCTGACTAAAGCAATATTTTCAAGGTTTTTGTCAGAATATCCTCAAGGGCTGGATGGATAATTTATACCCCAGATTCCTACATACCCTATTCTACTGAATTCAATCTTTCTTTCAAAGAAATATACAAACAATTTCTACCACTGCATCATAGAAACAAGAAAAAAAATTGGTAAGAAGCCTGTAATACTTCTGGTTAGCACGTCAACAGAAAATGAAATTTATGGTTATTTTTAATCACTGGCATTTTTTTTTATCAAGATCACCCAAAGTAAAATCAAATTATTTTAAGAAAATATATTCCTGGCCTAGAGGCTAGCCTCTAGGTTGGGTCTGTAGCTCTACATGCAATGATTAGAAGGAAGAAAATCAAATACATTTGGAAGAGAGTAAAATAATTTTTTCACTAAGAGAAATATACTATTCACTGAGCAAGCTTGTCAGTGAGAAAAAAAGGATTTATTGAGTGCTTACAAGTATCAGATATATTATGAAGCTTTGGGAATATTTAAAAAACTCAAAAACAAAACAAAATTAATTTTAAAATCATTATCTTCCCTCATTGAACATTCATTCCAAAAGGGAAGGCAACAACCAATATGTAAGCGAAGATTCATGCAGAGTAAATGAAAGTCATTTGAAATGGAGGCAGCTGGGGAGGCCAAGGAAGATCTCTTGTAGGATATGAAATTTGAATTGAGCCTTTAAGTAGACAAGGGAAAACAAGATAGGGAGTTTAGAAGACAGAAGGATAGATGATGGAGTATTGTCCTCAAGGAACAAAAAGAAATCAAGAATAGCTGAATCACAGAGTTCAATGAGGGAAATTAGATATACTGAGTTTAGAAAGAAAAGTGAGAAGAAACCAGGTTGTGGAGGACTTTATATGTCAGAGAACTTTTCATTTGATGCAAGGAGAGGGAACCAATGTAGCTCATTCAGCAAGGGAGTGACATGATCTGAAAAACAATTTAGAACAATAACAATAGATAGCTGAATGGAAGATAGATTGGAGAGAGACCAGTTTGAAAGCAATTGTAGTTGTCCAGATGAAAGATAACAAAGCTCAGAACTACAGTGATGACTGTGTGAAAGGAGAAGAGGCAATATATACAGGAGATATAGTAAAGAAAGAAGATCCCAAATTCAGTTTATTGTTTATGTAGGGCAAATGAAAATGAGATTGAGAATGATTGTAAAGTTGTAAGCCTGGATGACGAAAGAAGGTGGGGTCTTTGATAGTAATAGAGTAATTGATATAGGGGTATTATATAGGGAGGAAATAAAATATTTTCAGTTTGTACACGCATTTGAAACACTTATAAGACATCCAATACGAGATGTCAATTATAGATGTGTGGATATAGCTCAGCAGAGAAATTTGGATTGTATATATAAACCTAGGAATCATCTGTACAGAAATGATAATTGAATCATAGATAATGACAAAAATCATTAAGTAAGAGTATATATATGCATATATAGTGTGAAAGACAAGAGGACCAGCTAAGATATTTAAAGGACAAAAGATGAATGAAGAATCAGGGCAGAATAGGAGAAGGAACAGGGTGACATACAGGATGAAAATAAGGAAAAAACAGTGTAACAAAAACCTGGAGAGAAGAAAGGACCTGACAAATGATACTGTCAAATATCACAATGAAGTCAAGAAATATCAGTGTTAATAAAAGATTATCAGATGTGAAAATCAAGAGAACGTTGGTCCCTTTGAAAAAGATAGTTTTAATTGAATGATGAGGTTAAAAGCCAGATTATATAAAATTTAGAAGCAATTGAGAGGAGAGAAGGACAACAATACATGTTTTCTCAGAGAGGATAGGCAGAAAGGTGGGGAGAATATGGGAAAATGACTCCTGGGGAAAGAAAACAGCTTTCTTTTCTCCAGGGACCTAACCATAGCTCTCTGCTCTTCAGCATATCCCTCTGAGGTGTCTACTCAAATTATTCTCCCTTTATTATGCACACACATATACACACAACACACACACACACACACACACACACACACATATATATATATATATATTTATACATAGGTACAAAGATTATGTATGAAGTTGTGAATCTACATTCATGCTATTTTTAAAAATATATAAGAAATTCTACTCATTATTTTCAAAACTCTCTGCTTGTCTGTTTTTCCTTCAAAACCTCTATCAGTTCATTTAAAAATGTATTTCAATTACACTGTTTCTGAATGAATTCTTTCTTTGATATAACTTGACATGATTTTGGTTTTGACATTCTTAGGGCTTTTCATGTTGGGGTTCCTTTCAGGAAGTGATCAGTGGATTGTTTTTTATATCTGTACCCTATAGTTATTGAAATATAGGGTCAATACTCCTGCATCATGATTTCCATGGAATCCAATTTCTCTTTAAGTTCTCTCTCCTTGACATTTTCCTAGGACAGACATTTCTATTTTCAAGTCACTTCTAGTCTACCAGACCTTTATTCTAATATTTCTTGCTATATCATGAAGTCATTGATTGTTATTTGATCTAGTTTAATTTTAGGCAGTCTGTTACTTATCTATTGGCTTACCATTCTAAGCTATTAATTTTGATTCTAATTATTTCTCCAAGAGCTTTTATTGTATTTTTATTATGTACACCATATTTTCTAGCTATTATTCTTGGTATTTGGAAAAAAATAATTATTTCTTAATATCTTCATGGAAATTTCATGTTCCAAAGCATATACTATTTGCATTTTCCAAAGATCTTATAAGAACCTAAAATTTCATCACCATTTGACCAAATTCTAATAAATTATAATCTACATATTTAGCTACCCTGGTCCTCAAACAGTACACACAGCCTATTGTCAGGAGATGGTAGTCAGAGAAACAATTTAGCCCATGTACTGCACTTGTATCCATGAAATGTCAAAAGACCAAAGGTTCTTAATCTGGGGCTTTAATAACTATAATATAATTGTGTGTATGTATACACACACACACACACACACACACACATATATACACACAGAGACATATTTACACATACATATATATACACATACATATACATATTCATATATATATATATGTGCATGTTTATATTATCTCTTTATTATATATCTGTGAAGGGAACCATAGGCTTCCCTAGATTGTCAAAGGGGTCCATGACAAATAAAAACAGTCGAGAACCTCTGACGTAGAAGAAATCTCTAGCAAAGTGGGTTGATTCTCTCCATGGAGTATATGGTAGGGCAGGACTAAGAGCTGCAAGGATAAGATGGCATGGATTTACAGTAATAGAAGGTAGCTTCCAACAAAGTATTGCAATTGTTAAGAGCTTGGAACTGGAGTAGTTGAAAAGCTCCAGAGCTCACTGGGGAGTTCCAATAATGAGTAGAGAAGAGCTAACTTCTAATGAACATCTAGATTAGAGATCAGCACAATGGAATCACTGGTGATAGATCATAGGGATGTTAAGAAGGAGTTGCATGAAGCTGCCTGAAGGTGAAGTGGACCAAGTCTAAATACTTGTGGAAATAGGAGACCAAAAATGAGTCTAGTAACAGAGGTGCTATTAGACAATTGCTTGGTTCAAAGACACTCTTGGCAATTCTTCTGTAGGCAATGTCAATCTCTGGTTTTCTGTGGTGCCCTTATGGTTCCTGAGAACTGTCCTAGAGGGATAGAGAATGAGAGGGAGGGAAGTCCATTATCCCCTTCTATGTAATGGCACAAGAGCTATAGAAATGGACTCAACTTAAACAGATTAAAGAATCTAGGTTGGATATAGGGAGAGTGGCTAGCAGGTAATTATAGTATTTCATGTTATTATTGTTGTTTGTTCTTCATTCTGAAAGAGGACCATGACATTAGGGAAGGGATGCCATGACATGCAAGTGAATTGGATTTAAGTGAAGGAGGGCTGTGCAAGGTCACCTGCCTCAGTTTCCCCTTCAGAGCCACCTGTGTCCAGTGACCAGATATGGATCAGGATGACTGGAGATGGCCCTGGATGCAATGGGAGATCTTGGTCTGGCTAAGGTCTTCAACAGGTCTTAGTCTGACTAAGGCTGCCCTCATTCATTGATTAAGTATAAGTAGCATTTCAGGCAAAGAATCTCCTCTTTCACCTAAAAACTAAATAAATAAATCTGGGAAGCAAAGACTCTCAGGGTTTCTGGTCACAGTAGAAATGTTGCGATTTACATTCAATCTGAGTCAATTTGGACCCTAATAATGACTAAATGGAGCTTGGTGTAGGACCTCTTGATGGCTAATGAGAATCAATTTTTTTTTTTACCCCAAGGTCATCAAGAAAAATATCTAACCAGTAAACTCCAAGATATCTTGGAAGGTTCAGAGATTCAAGGATGCTCTTAAAAGTATTTCATGTATTGAAATTAATGAAAGGTAAACACTTACTAAGCAAGGTTGGTTGTACTGAGGCTCAATATTAAATTTTTAATAAATTGCATAATCAAAAGAAGCATAAGTTGAAGAAATGGATTTTCCTTGTGGAATTTGACTTTTTTATTGAAGTCTTATTATGAATGGGGGTGGGGAAAGCCAATGTTATTTATACTCAATTGTTTGGAAGAGAGTAATGGGGATGGGTAATACAAACCATGAAGGGCATAATTAAAAATCATTTTTGTCAGGGCATGTTTTGCATGGGTCTTCCCCTTTCTCCTAGTTTCAACTGTCAGTTTTGATGCAGATTTTTCTTCCTAATTCTACTTTGTTTAAGTTCATTTAAAATTAGCTTACATTTCCATTGAGTTCACTCTGCAAGTGTGTTGGGTTGCAGCAAGAAAATCCTCTCAAGATTAAGAATTCATTGTAGACCACCTGCAAAATGCCTAATCCACACATTGATTATGTCAGCATTATTAAGATGGCATAGCCAGGCCTGTGTTTCTATAATTTACAAAATGTAAATCAAATGTTTGCCTCTGGATTTAAAGGACTCTGTGTTTTTATTGAATATAAATAATGAAGGGGTGGAAGGGAGAAGATAGGGGAAAGGGTTGACATAGGACACAAAATGATCCCCGTTTGCATTCGTTCCTGACTGAAAGTCAAATGTGAAGCAGTGACTCTTATGAAATGAAAATCATGGATAAACACACACACACACACACATTGTGCTTACTCTCTGGGGTCCATATGCTATCTTCCACAGAGGGCACACATGAAATGAGAACAATATGGAACCTTTATGTTCACATCATTGCTCTGCTTTTATCCACATAAAGGGATATAAAAGTCACAAATTATTCACAGCTCAGTGCTTTTACAACTCCCATCTAGCACTCACTTAGAACCATCAGCTCTCTCTTAATTTAATTAATCTGAGATTAGACCACATGATCTTGGTTGTTTAAATTCTATTTGTCACCTTTTATTTTAAATATTATATTTTTTGGGGAAAAAGATGCCATTTAGATGTTTCTTTTTATATCTTAATGTCATTTCCTATATCTCAATTTCCTTCCCTCCTTACCCATTTAATTTTTTTGTATTTTCTTCTAAAGGTAAACACTAACCTTTAGAGGAGCTAGATGACTCTTTTCCCCTCAGATAACCTTCAGGCAGAAATTGCAGTAGCTACAATTGGTAACTTTACCAATATTCAGCAAACTGGGGAAAAGGGTAAAAGCTCTAGGCTTGGAAAGGTAGACTTTTAAAGAGGAAAGAAAGAAAGGTCAGATTCCAATGACATGTATCTTATAAACTGGAAGCTCTTTTCACAGTAAGTGTCAATTCGGCAGTTCATAATCACAGTGCATAACATGACGTTTCTCATTTTAAATCCTGGAAAGCTTAGCACAATGCTTTGTATATAGTGTGAGTTTAATGAATATATACATGGAATATAACTGAATGAATGTTTATCGACTTGCAACAACATAGTATAATGGGAGAAATACTAAATATGAAGTGAGATGATTTAGATTCAAATGCTAGTTCTTCCACTTACTACTTACATGACCTCACTCAATAAACTAACCTCTTTTTGCTTCATTTTTGAATGACAACATTAGGCTAGATGATTTCAGACATTTACATTTTACTAAAGGGAGGAGGGCATACAGTATGTACCTGGATAAACAAATCCAAAGAACATATAGTCATTTCCGAAGTAAGGAAAAGCTAATGACTTGGGAGATGGAGATCAGCAAAGACTTTCTGTACAATAATACACATAAGCCATGTTTTTAAGAAAAGTAGGAAATTTAAGAGATAGAAATGAGGAAGTGATGTCCTGACTGGGGGGAGGGGGGAGTACACGACCACTGGTACAAAGGAGTAGAGAAGGGAGTCTTCCAATACAGAAATGTCAACAATTACAGTCTGCAGATTAAGTTGATTGTAATGTAACTAGAAGGAGAGGGAACAATATGAACTAAGACTAGAAATAGAGGTGGAGGAAAAATGCCAGATTATGAAATTTTATATGATAAGAGTCAAAAAGGTGTCACTTAAGATTTTTTTTGAGCTGAAGAGTGAAATAATGAGACTGTCTTCAGAACGATTATTTTTACTAGTTATATGAATGAGTTAGAAAAGACAGAATGAAAGCAGACTGATAAAGCAATTATTACAGTATTACTGGTAAGAGATGAATAAGATCATAACTATGGTAAAGACTATGTAAATGGAGTGAAATGACATGAGAGAAGTTGTAGAAATAGTATCTGTACGAACATGTTAACTTGTTCAAAATGGGGGGGAAATGATAAAAAGAAGCCTTGACTTTGCCTGCAAGGTTGTAATCTTCATAACTAGAAGGATAGTGATTTCCTCAATATAATTAGGGAAGTTTGGAGGAGGAAAGGGTTTCTCAGAGGGAAATAAGAACTAATGGATTGTTTTACTGCATTGGAGTTTTTTACAGTACATATAAACTAAAATGGCCAATGGATAATTGTTAAATTAAGATTGAAGTTCAAGAAAGAAATTAAGACTGAAGATAGTGGATTTAGGAGCTATCCTCATAAAAAAATATTGAGTGAATCTGTGAAGGCTGATGAGTCCATGCTTAATATGTGGGAGAAAGATCATGAAGCACAGGAGGATTAAACAGCCTCAGAAGTACACACAAATAGACACACACACACACGTGTGTGTGAAGGTTTTTCAGAATTTGTCATTCTCTTATCTGTCCTTTCTCCAGAAAAGCTGAAAAGTTAAATAAATTAAATAATTTCAGTGTGGAATTAGGACCATTTAGAGGAACTTGCTTCTTTAAGAGTTCTGGATTCATGCAAAAGCAGTCTTAAGTAGTACAGTACTTTGGGTACTCAGAGTCCAAAAACTTTATTGAAGAAAATTATTTCCTATAAATCCTTTGATTAATCTCCTAATCTGCCATTAATCCAATAGCTCGTTTATCTCTAGTTACAGAAAAGAGCACTTTTGGTCTTGATCATCAGTATCTTATGATAAGAACATTTTGGCAACAGTGCTATTGTTATAAGGCTCCTGCCTTATATATCTTATGCTTATGATGGGGTGAATAAAACCCCCAACAAAAAGACCTTGGTAGCTGCATAGATCATAAGAAGGGACATTAACAGGAGAGGGCCTGAATTATTGTAAACAACAAACTGGGAGGATCTGACAGAATTATCTCTCTTTAAGGAGGTATTTTGTTCTTAGGTGGGCCTTTTGTTATACTTCAGTTGGCCTTAGTTGCAGATCCCCTGTTGAATTCCATATATCAACAAAATTATCATGACCCCAAAGTTACTGTAATCCAATCCTAAAGCCAAGTTACAGATGTCAACTCTCAGGTTATTTTCTCCTATGAAAGAACCTATTGGTATCTTACATATTCATTAACTCCTTTTAGGAACTAGCCCACTTACTAAGTGTCACAATGGCTAGTTCATTAGGAACTTAGCCTGTCTTAATGGCTTAATGGCACCCTAGTTATATCTTCCCCCTTATTTTGATGTCTTTCCCCTCATTAATGGATAAAACTTCTTTTTGGAGCTGCCAGCAGGATAATAAATAATCTAAGTCTATAAATTCTTTGGAGATACTTCCTGACACTGGCCCCAAACTCCAATATATTTTTGGAGTCCAATCCCACCCCAACAATTATACTGCTTTTTGTTACTCAAATGAGGACTACAGACAGCTTTCTCTGGAAATCTTCCCCACCATGTGCCAAGATTGTGTGGGAATCAATGACCATCAGAGCTTTTCCTATTTCAAATGTCGTTTTATTTGCACAGAGAAGAAATTGGGATCATTGATTAAGTGATTTTTATAACTGACTATACCAAGTGTAAGGCAAATTTATTTCAGGTCCTAAGGGCCACCTGCACTGTTTCTTGTTGTCTGAGTTAGTTACATTGATTTTTATCTCCTATTCTAATTCCAGCAGACTGCCCATTAGGAAGCCAAGCCTCCTTCTCACATATCTCCATGAATAACAATCAGCACAACTAAGTAGGTAACATCTTCAGCTCCTATTCCATAACCCTCTGGGTTGGGTCAGGGATAGGTGCTGAAAAGGTCTTAAAAGTTTGTATTTCCACCTAGAACTCTAAAGCCATGCTAGTTCTCTATAGAGAAGAAATCTATAAGAGTTGGTCAATTAGAAAAAGGACTCAGAAAGGGCAGTCTCCTATGTAATGTGACTTCAGGGACCTTGTCCCCGAAGTACTTCTTTTTGCTCTCTGATGCTTGCATCTTAGTTAACAGCCAGCAAAGCATTTAATCACTCAATTAGAGGTTACTTAAAATGCAAATAGCCTTGAGAGAAGTAGCTTATTGACTGAAATTCATTGTAAGGTTAGAGTAACTGATTGATGTATACTGACACATATCAGAGATTTTTTTGAAAATAGATTCTGGGATGGAAAAGAGACCAGGACCATCTAAAAGTAGAGAAAAACTGAATGGGTTAAGAAGAGGTAGCCTAGGGTAACCCCAAACAAATTTGGCTTATTCCATATTTTTGCCAAGAACCAGCCATGTTTCTCAATGAGGGGAAGAGGTTATTATGGCTTTGGCAGGTCCCAGGTTGAATCCATTCAAGTGAGATAAAAATAAAGGGAACAAATTATATTTGCATGGTCTTCTAACTCCTAGTCTACTGCTCTCTCTAGTATATCATCATCTGTGAATAGAATAATAAATATAATTCTTCTATTAAAGATGATTCAAAATGTAAATGTCCCTTGGAAGGTGAAAAGGAGTTTTTATTAAATATTTACTATATAACAGGCACTGAGCAAAGCACTTTATTCACAAGAACTCTGTGAGATACTTGGTATAATTGTATCCATTTTACAATTGAGAAAATTGAGGCAGAGGTTGAGTAGAGATTTGAACTCAGATCTTGCTAAAGCCAGGCCCAGTGCTATCCAGATGCCTGGGAAAAGTAACATTTATTCAAATTCTCAATTTAGTGCAATGGAATGATATCTGATGATAATTCCAAAGATGATGATGAGGAGGATACTCTGAGCAAGGCTTAGAAGTAAATTTTTCCTCTGCTTCAAAAGTTCCTCTGAATTTACATGTGAGATTCTCTACTACACAATACATATCTGCCTTTTATTTTCTGCTTCCTTCATGTAAATGGACTATATTTCCCCCAATATGTCTTTCATGTCTCCTACAGTACACTGGATACTTGTATTGACCACAAGAAGTTGGTTATCAATAAATACTTGATAACAATATTGAATTTAATTGAGTACACACTAAACATTCTCTAAAATCTTGTTTACAATATTAATTCACTAAGAAAACTCTTTCCACGAGCAACATAAAACTTTCGTTAAGTCCTTGTATAAAATATGATGCATCCTAAAGCATTAGAGTTGAAACTAATAAGGCTTTCAATCCAGTTCAATTCAACAAGTATTTATTGGCATTATAATAATAGTAACAAGATCAAAGGACTTACTGAGTCCCATCAATATCTGAGAATATAAAACCATAGCATTTACCATTTGTCACTAGTGATTTTCTAATTTTTACATAGACAGAAATCTCCATAGATAAATAGAAACAGACATTTATAGGTTTACATACACACACACACACACACACACACACACACACATATATTTATATGTAATAATTTACATTGTATATAATGGCAAAAATCCCTGTTACACATGCTGATGTGCATACACACACATATATACTCATGTAAACAGTGTAATGCACATGTATACAACTTTCTATGCATATATATATGTATATATATATATATATATATATATAAAATCTCTGTATATGTACACTGTGTCCAATGTGTGTAATATAGCAATGAATGTGTGTATATATACATATTTATACATATATGTATGTAGCTGGGATTTTGGTGTCATGATATATAGTCAATATATAACATGTATGTGTCTATATATGTATGTGTATTCCTATGTATAGATCTTCATAAACAGAAAGATATATAGACACAAAGAAAGAAAGAACAAAAAAGAAAGAAAAAGAAAGCAAGGAAGGAAGGAAGGGATAGGAAGGAAGGAAGAGATAGGAAGAAAGGAAGAAAAAGATAGGAAAAGGGAGGAAGGAAGAGATAGGAAGAAAGCAAGGAAGAAAAAGATAGGAAAAAAGGAAGGAAGGAAGGAAGGAAGAAAAGAAGAAAAGAAGGAAGAAAGGAAGGCAGGAAGGAAGCAAGCAAGGAAGGAAGGAAAGAAGGAAGGAAAGAAAGAAGAAAGGAAAGAAAGAAGAAAGGAATAGGAAGAAAGAAAGGAAGCAAGAGATAGGAAGAAAGAAAGGAAGGCTGCATAGATGGATGCATAGAGATTTATGCTGAACATAACACTTCTTGAAACTGTTCAATGGCTAAATCTCATTGAATAACTATCCTGAATAGTTTATTTAGAAGATTTTCCAAATGCCCCAGCAATCTGGTATCCACAAAGAGATTTTTTTTTCTTTTCTATCTAGTATTCTGAGTTTCTGGAAATAGAACTAATTGGAAAAAAAGCAAACACAACATCATATTCTCAATTGGTGCTGGCAAAAACTAAGAGCTGGAAGTAAATCAAGTTACTTGGCTTGTCCGCTATTTGTTGAGCAAAAACTAGGAGGGGCAAGAAATGAAGTTTAAAGACCTGACTTATGCCTTCAGCTGAAGACTGCAGTTTTCTGAGTAGATAGCAATGATCATATTGAATACTATAAGCCAACTTCTTCCCATAATAAACGATGAATATGAAGAATTCTAAAAAACACAGGCACAGAGAGAAGTAAGCAGAACCAGGAAAACAACATACACAGAACTACAGCAATATAAATGGATTAATTGGAAAACAAACTCGAATTTTGTGTAATTATAATGCCAGTCTAGTTGCTAGAGAAGAAATGAGAAAATGTTCCCTCCTCCTTTCATTAGACAGTAATGTGAAATATTTACTTAATGTAATCTCTGAGTTAGGTTAGCTTTGATTATATGGCTTTTATTTTGAATTACAAAGAAAGATGGAAGAAGAAGAAAGGGGTCTACAGGAAAATAATTGTGATATAAAAAAAAAGGAACCAATAAAACATAACCAAACAACAACAGCAAACCTCCAACCAACCAACCAGGAATAAACTTTTGCCTTTGTTCAATTGAAGAACATTTTTCTGAGGTCTTATCTTAAAATATTGTCAAACCTGATTATCTTTTTTGCTTAAATGTTTATGATAGATTTCTGAGATAGTTTCTTGGGAAACCTTTGGAATTCATTACATCATAGTGGGAAAGGAACCTCGGATTTGGACTCTGGATTTGTGATGTTAAAACAAAAGGGTTGAAGTTCTCATTTTACTGATGACTCTAATCTTTTTGGCCTACTGATTGTTCAAGTGGAAAATGAGAATGTTGGATGAGAAGACTGGAGATGATGTCTCCAGTCATTGCTATCTCTAAATCTATAAGTCTAAAGTTTGTAGAGAAACTTTGAAACCAATTAGCCCAATATTTACCTGTATTCAATGTTATATAGAATGTTTCTTCAGGAAAGGAATTTTGTCAGAGAGCTTGAGGTCTGATCAAGAAATAATAATTAAGCCAGTGCCTTTGAGCATTGAGAGGTTCAAAGGAGACAGACTTTTTGTGGTGGAAGAGAGTCCTGAAGCAGCCCTGCAGTGAATGAGATGCTAGTTGTCATTTGACTTAAAAAAAGCATCTAAGAAAAGTGCATAAGATAGTACACTGGGCCTGGAGTCAGAAGATTTGAGTTCAAATGTAACCTCAGACACTTTCTAACTTACTAACTCTTTGACCCCAGAAAATCACAATATCGCTGTTTTAATTTCCTCAGTTGTAAAAATGGGAATAATAATAGCATCTATCTGCTAGGGTTACTGTGAAGGTCAAATAATATTTTAATTGTAAAGCATTTAACTAAGTGCCTGACACATAGTAAGTGGTATATAAATAATAATAATATTATTATCTACAAACCTTTATAATTCCCTGGAAGAAAGTATAATTGTCTCCCTTCTCTAGTTCTTTATTTTTAAGTTCCCCTTAATATTATAATTTTATCAATAGTACAATAGATAGAATACTGAACCTGGAGATTGAGACTATTTCAAGACTTGAATTCAAATCTTGCCTCCGAGACTTATAAGCTGTGTGATGCTAGGCAAGTCTGCTTCAGTTTATTCAATCATGGGGATAATATCAGATACTTCCTAGGGTTGTTGTGAAAATCAAATAAGATATCTATCCATAAAAAAAAAAACCCAGTGCCTGGCACATAATACAACTTAATAAATGCTTGTTTCTTTTTTTTTTTTTTTTTTCTTTGTGACCTTAGTATTTCCACCAGAAAGCCTTCCTCAGATAGTATATAAACAGTGGTGGACATTAAAACCTGGGTTGCTAATCACTTACTTCTCTATATTCACTTTTCCCAAAATAGTAGCCACTTCTACTTTTCATGCTGGAATCCAGGATCAGAATATAAAAAAAATAAAGCTACACTGGGAAGTCAAGAATTAATGTGTCAAGAGATGGCATGGTACTATGGAAAGAGCATCAGTTTTGAAGTCAGAAGTTTTCAAAATAATTCATAATTTGAATTAAAGCCCTGTTCACTGAATATCAGTATAGTTTTGGACAAGACTTTAAAATTAAAAGAAAAAAAAAAAGAAGAGAAAAACTAATTATGTGTATCCACCAAGCTGGATACCATAGGGAACAGTTCTAAATTACAAAAACAAAAACAAACAAACAAAAAATAAAACAGTAGCAGCAGAGATATGCAGAAATTCTTAGAGGAAAAATTCTGTCTGTCAATAATTCTAAAGTCTCCTGGCCTTAGATTACTATAATGTAGTGCTACAAACACTGCTAACTGGCAGATAAACAATCTGTTGGTCAATGATAACCAAATTAGTTACATATCTTGATAATCAAGATAAAAAAATTTCAAATGTGATTGTGAAGTATTGCTACTTTTTACATGACATAATTCCAAAAAATGACGTGACTGATGTAGATACCAGATGATAACAGATACCAAATAGTCATGAGAAGAAATAACAATGGCCATTCTCTTTGGCAAAAGGTAGGTTTATTTAGGGGAAGAGATTATAGACAAAAGAAGAGGTACAATAGACACCAAGAATGGTAAATATGAAATTGGGTGGGAAGAGCATAGAAAGGGGTTTTAGGAAAGGCCAAGTTCTCTATTGGAACTTACCATTTATAAAGAGAAAGGAAATACCCCATGAGGTTGGGGAATGACCTTAGTTGGCAGATTAAACTTTTTTTTTTATTTAACTTTTTAAAACTTTTTTTGGTTCTTTTTTAATTATTAAAGCTTTTTTATTTTCAAAACAAATGCATAGATAATTTTCAGCATTCACACTTGCAAAACCCTGTGTTCCAAATTTTTCTCCCTCCCTTATTCTCCTCACTCCCTTCTCTAGACAGGAGTAATCCAATGTACGTTAAACATGTGCAATTCTTCTATACATAATTCCACAATTATCTTGCTACACAAGAAAAATCAAATCAGAAAGGGAAAAAAATGATAAAACAAAATACAAATAAACAACAATAAAAAGAGGTAAAATACTATGTTTTGATCCATGCTTAGTTCCCACAGTCCTCTCTCTGGGTGCAGATGGCTCTCTTCATCACAAGATCATTGGAACTGGTCTGAATCATCTCATTCTTGAAGAGCCAAATCCATCAGAACTGATCATTGTATAATCTTGTTGCCGTGAATAATGATCTCCTGGTTCTGTTCATTTCGCTTAGCATCAGTTCATGTAAATCTCTCCAGGCCTCTCTGTAGTCATTGTGGTGGTCATTTCTTACAGAACAATAATATTCCATAACATTCATATACCACAATTTATTCAGCCATTCTCCAATTAATGGGCATCCATTCATTTTCCAGTTTCTAGCCACTATAAACAGGGCTGCCACAAACATTTGTGCACATACAGGTCCCTTTCCTTCCTTTAGTATCTCTTTGGAGTATAAGCCCAGTAGTAACACTGCTGGATCAAAGGGTTTGCACAGTTTGATAACTTTTTGAGCATAGTTCCAAATCACTCTCCAGAATGGTTGGATTCATTCACAGTTCCACCAACAATGTATCAGTGTCCCAGTTTTCCCACATCCCCTCCAACATTCATGGCAGACTAAATCTTGAAAGAGACTTAGCATCCTAAAAGAGTTAATTATAAGGAGCAGAGGCAGGTTCAGGAGCATTGTGGGGTTAGGGAAGATACCATGGGGGAAGGAGAAGGGGAAAGACACTGAGTCACAGTGCCTTGGTGAACTGACTCAAAGGAGGTAGTAGCAAAGCCATGGTCCATAAGCTGTTTTATAGGAAAAATTTAGCCTCAGGGGCATGGCTGAAATTTCTGACAGGACATGGCAAGGTGAGGCTACTCAAGACCTCTACAGAGAATGGACCTCATGGAGTTTGATATAACTTGGATTTCTGACTCGATAACCTCCCCAGAGACTGGGACCAAAGAGCTAAACTGTGTGTCCATCATTCCCTTCTCCCTGCCTGCCCCAGAGATTGATTTTTTATCAATTCTTCAGTTTTTCTTTGCCCAACATACTTATCATTCAAGACCTCATCAAAATGTATTTGATATCACACCACAGAAAACAAAATGTGCACCAATCAGGATTTCTGATTGATTTATCTTTCTAAAGTACAAGTTAAAAGCCTCTGTAGCTGCCCTCCCCATTCCTACCCCCTACCCCCAAAGTTATAAGGGTTGGACCCTTAATTACAGGTCATTATCAAAGATTTGAATTTCTCAGACTCTACCCAAAGGAGAATTCCTCCGTAAGCACATAGGGAAGGAAAAGTATATATAAAACAAGAGTAATCTGCATTTTAAACAGCTTGAATAACTGCTCAGTTAGAAAATAGTTCATCGTTATATTATTCCAGGCTCCTAGATTACACCCTCCAGTTTGTGTGAATCCTGGCTTTTTAAAAGGTTATTCAAGGAATGACAATATACAAACACTCTTGATTAATTCTAGAAGAAAACTGAAAGATAGGGAAGTTAAAGAACAGAGTGTCAGATACTCTAGGATTAGAAAAGAAACTTCTCTTTATGAGAGTATATTCCTGCTAAAAATAAAAATAAAACAAAACACTGGAGGGACCCCCAGTACTTTCCTTGTATACTGGGCACATTGCTAAGGATTCTGGTTTCTTCTAGTCCAACAAATGTTCATAGGCTTAAAACAACTGACCAGTCATCTCTCTTCCCAGGAAGTTGAGAGAATCTGCCAGTACATCTGCTTTGTATCATTTCCAAAACCTGAGGTACTAAAAATGGCTTAAAGTCTAAAAGTCTGGCTATATACTTTGATTCTGCCCCTCACATGTTGCCGGTGCCTGCCACCTGTCAACCTTGCCCAACCTCCACGAAAAGGCAGCTGTGAGGGCTTGTGTGCCATTACTATAGAAGATGGGACATTAAAATAAAAAATATTCCAGCTCTTTGATTTCCTCTGATTTTGTGGGTAATACAATAACCAGAATGAGATAGCTGAAACCAATAAAATCTGATTTATGGCATTAAAGGCAATCTTTATAGCACTTATTTATGGTACATTACATCTAAAATCCAATTTCACAGGCTGCTATTTGAAACTTTCTGTTCAATCATAAATACACTACATACACTGTACCTCAGTGCCATAGAGTTAGATTATATAAATGTCTGTATGCCCAGAAGGTATTAAAATTTGGTTACTATGGTGGTGAATGAGCTCAACAGTCATTTCCCTAACCAACTTTCTTACCATAAGGATCCAATCAGCACTTGAAAAAATACTGAAAACCCAGGTTCTCCTCTCATCATTTAAAAAAAAAATCCCCACTCTTCAGACCATCTTTGAAATTAATTGAGGAGCAGTCATAGAAAATATGACAAAGTGTGGAACTGGAGGATATTCACAGCAGATTGCTCTGTGGGGTAAATGTATAAATCAATGAACAAAAGCATGTGGCTATTCAACACCCACCAGTACTAATGGAGTACACGTGGCAAAGTCCATATATGCCGTCTTGAAAGTCTAACCTTAAGTGTCTACATTCATCCACTTCAATGTAGAAGGCTATATTCAGTT
Organism: Sarcophilus harrisii; assembly: GCF_902635505.1. Taxonomy (NCBI): domain Eukaryota; kingdom Metazoa; phylum Chordata; class Mammalia; order Dasyuromorphia; family Dasyuridae; genus Sarcophilus; species Sarcophilus harrisii. The sequence goes on along the minus strand of NC_045428.1, from coordinate 144,805,732 downwards.
CAATTACTATAATCATTTTCCAAGAAAGGGCAGAGAATACAATCTGACTTTCAGAAAAGTACTGTCATTTGAGCATAAGCAAGTTCACATTGATTTGCAAAGGTTTTCTCCTTAAAAAAAAAAAAAAAAATTCTGCACACTATGCTTGCCAGGCATTAGGTAAATTTAAATTGAAAGGATTTTCCTTATCTGTGACAGGAAAGCAGGCTCTTGCTTTGTAAGAGATTTTACTTCTCAGCACTTGGGATTTATTTTCTGAATATGTCTCACCATCATTGTCATCAACAAACCCATATTGAGTTCCCATGGTATGCAGGGCTTTGAACTTAGGATTGTACTGATGAGTTACTTCAGAGCACATTTCAGGCTTGGTATTGAACGCAACAATAAGGCTTTCTAGTGAATAGTATGCATGCATAAGACCTAACAATGCTTTTTGCCGAATTCTAAGAGACATTTAACTATGGATGTGACTGAAATACTTGGACTCGGAATGAAGGAAGGAAACAACATTTATTAAGCAATTACTATGAGCAAAGCAAGGTTCTAAATGCCAGGGATACACACAAAAAAAGAATAGCAGTTCATACTCTGGAGATCAGATTCTAATAAAGAAAGAAAACATGACTTCAAGTCTCATGGAAGGGCCCACAGTTTCCCAGGAGACAGTCACAAAACAAATAGTAATGAATTTTTTGTTATGTCATTCCCATTGATAAAACCAAACCTCCTTTTTATGTTGAAGTACTTGAAAATGCCAAAGAATAGTAATGAGAAATTATTTTTCTGTACTTTCAGGAGCTCTAGTTGTTGAAAATGTTGGGTGTTACAGCACCTGGAGAATAGATTGACAGGTCAATCTATCTACCAGAGTTGCTTTCTTGGTTGATATATGTGGGGGTATAGGTAGGATTAGTGGTCTAGGATGGGCACTGCTATTCCTGAGGCTCTTGGGCAGATTCGTATGTCAAAATCAACTATATAACTTGTGGTTATGGGGATTACCCTTTCTCCACTAGAACTACTCTCTTTAATGGAATTTGTGATTTTGGCTAGGAGCATGACTAGTGATCTCTGAAAGATATTTTAATTCCCATGGTTCTTGTGTCTGCTGTGTTTGTCTCTGTTTCTGTCTCTCTTCCTCTTTCTCCATTTTTCTCTTCCTTTCTCTCTCTCACTTTTCCCTTTTACTTGTGGTATTTAAAAAGGTTCAACTGACATAATTCTGGGTAATTTAATAATTTTATTAATAATTCCAGGATTTTAATAAAAAGATGATAATTTGGCTCGCCTTCTCTCTCTTAGAACAAAGACAATCATAGTGCCCAGGCTCATGGCTTGTATGCCATTGGAAAAGAAGTGTTCTAGAGACTAACAATTCACCAGAGAATGAATATCACAATGAGGAAATGGATTTGAACTTTCATTATATCATTTACTTCTATTTATTTATTTATTTTATTATAGCTTTTTATTTACAAGATATATACATGGGTAATTTTTCAGCATTGACAAATGCAAGACTTTTTCTTCCAACTTTTTCCCTCCTTCCCCCCACTTCTTCCCCCAGATGGCAGGTTGACCAATACATGTTAAATATGTTGAGGTATAAGTTAAATACAATATATGTATAAGGTCCAAAAAGTTATTTTGCTGTACAAAAAGAATCGGACTTTGAAATATTGTACAATTAGCCTGTGAAGGAAATCAAAACTGCAGGTGGGCAAAAATATAGGGATTGGGAATTCTATGTAATGGTTCATAGTCATCTCCCAGAGTTCTTTCACTGGATGTAGCTGGTTCAATTCATTACTGCTCTATTGGAATTGATTTGGTTCATCTCATTGTTGAAGAGGGCCGTGTCCATCAGAATTGATCATCATATAGAATTGTTGTTGAAGTATATAATGATCTTCTGGTCCTGCTCATTTCACTCAGCATCAGTTCGTGTAAGTCTCTCCAGGCTTTTCTGAAATCATCCTGCTGGTCATTTCTTACAGAACAATAATATTCCATAACATTCATATACCACAATTTATTCAGCCATTCTCCAATTGATGGGCATCCACTTACTTTCCAGTTTCTGGCCACTACAAAGAGGGCTGCCACAAACATTCTTGCACATACAGGTCTCTTTCCCGTCTTTAAAATCTCTTTTGGATATAAGCCCTAACACTGCTGGATCAAAGGGTTATATCATTTACTTCTAAGTTAGCTCCAACTTTGAATAATCTATTCAAAGAATTTGCCCAAATCTAAGTAGAGTACAATGGCTGGGTCTGGATAGAGGAAAAAATTAGCTCAACCTTCAGATATGAGGTCTTGAAATGAGGATAAGAGAAAAACGCAGAAATCTGCATCTCTCCAAATGAATAATCATTATAATTAATGAATAATTATGAATAATCATTTCTCTTACACTCATTCTACCGTATAACTTCAGCTAAACTTACTTGACTGTTCAGTTAGTGACAGTGGCAACAATGATGAAGAACATTACTGTCCCTTTCTCCACAGACTTTGCTCACCTGACTGATGGCTTTGAAAATACTAGCAACAGTGGAGGTAAAACTGAAATCTTTGTAATGGGGCAACACAAGCTAAGACTAGGAACAATGGCATAGAAAATGACACACAAACCAAATTTTGGGATACTAACCCTCACAGGCACAAAAAGCAAGACTTCCAGCCTTCACTAGGAAGGCTACTTCCAAAGAAGTGAGAGGTACTATACAGGTTATAGCTATGGAAGATCTTACCTAGAGTAGGTTACCTAGAGTGGTGCATTGTGGAAAAAATGCACCAACTGATTGCATCCTATTTTATATAACTAATTCTTCTTGCTAAACTCTCTTGCTGGTGAGGGAGTAGAAGCATTCATTGTCTTTGAAATTTGGCATTCTGAGAATAAAAAATTCCATGACGAAGATATAGCTCTAGTTAGCATCCCACTGAGATCTTCAACATTTGAAATCCTAAATCTTTTCAACCATTCTAGTATTTCTCTATGATCCTAATGGGTTTTAGTTGCTACTCTAGACCTAGTCTGAACCCAAAAGATAAAAACTTATTGGTTTGTATATATTGAGTCTAATTCAGGAGTAAATAAACTAGGGAATAGCTAAGAAATATAAGAAAAGAATTATCCCATTTGAAATAAAAATGATACAAAGGGCCAACTGAAAATAGGGAATCTTTTGTAGAAGATAAACTGTTGCTTAAAGTGTATTTAAATTATCATAGAATTAATGTAATGATTAGAAGTCAATGAAGGGGAGTAATCATGCAGAAAAATTTAGAAGAGACAGAGACCAGAACACATACTGATATATTAAATTCCTTTTAAAAATGATCTTGTGAGATTTATCAAGTTATTGTTAAAGTATTTTATAGCATGGAATCTAGATAGCTCAAAAGATGGAAAATCTAAGTTGCCTACTTAAGTCTTGTCCAATAAAGTAGTGATGGAAGAGTATTGCAGCATGGTCATCCCATTAAAATGATATGAACTAATACATTCTACAGCACAGTAAAGAAGTAACAATTAAAAATAAGCAGTGCTGGAACTCAAAAGTGAATACATTTCAGCTTTATTTCAGCACAAAATGACTAAAGACATGAATTTTTCACAAAGCTCGCTCAGATGGCTCAATACAAGGAAGAGGTGAACATGGGTTGGCAAATCCTTTAGTAGGGATGCACAAACTCTAGCAAGTTTGACCATGATGGAAAGACTTCAGTTATAGTATAACTCAACAAATTAAGTCCATTTCCAAGGACTAGTTTCACTAATTGGGGAAAGCTAATCCAATCAATAGCTATCCATTGGATTATGGATTCTTTAACATTACAATCCATGAAATAACAATATATAGCAATATAAAATTCCCCTCATTGATCTGTGGACACATTTTGGCTTTTGTACTGACAAAAGGAATAGTACCTCCAAAAAAAGAGGGATACATTTCTAAATATCACATATTTTTTGGACTGTCTATAAGCTACCACTTAGTAGTTGGTTCTATAAATATATTTTTGTCCAGTAACCTATAAATACACACACTAACTAGGGAAATGAAAAAAAAAAAATCAGTTTTAACATTCTTGCTATAAAAGAAAATGAAAAAAAGAAAGTTGCAAGTAAATGGCTTAAAGATTCTCTTAGAGGAGGCAAATAAAGGAGTTGGCAGAGTTGGTTTTTATCTAAGTCCAAAGGCAACAAAAAATCATGATTTCATGGAACATTTGGTCATCTCATAGCACAGTGCTTAGGTTAAGGATTTGCAAAAAAGACTATTATGAAAATAACTGCAGCTTATGGACTAATATCTTTTGAAGAAGATTAAGGGGTAAGGAAATTCTATAAGGTACTTGATAAGGGTCTTCAAATATACTTTTTAGTACTAAGTGACCTTGATGGAAAGGTAGAAATAGGTGAAAATTTGACGTAGATATTTGGGGGAAGAAACTGGATCAATAATAAAGAATGAGGAAGGGCAAAGACTTACTATAGACTTCACAGAAATCTCATTTCTATGGATAATATTTTCTTTAAGAAAAAGATCAGAGAATGCTAAGAGCATGGTAAACACTGAAAACATTTTAGAAGAAACATTTGTTTTATTTTTTAATAGATAATAAATTGTTACTGACTTGAAATCAATCTTAAACTGGCTATCTGTGCATAGCCACACTACCAAATCCTTAGAATGAAGAACAAAATTCACACAAAGCTAGAAGAATAAAATAATAAGGAAAATATACCATGCAATTAAAATAACTATAAAATAAGTACTGATGATGAAATTAGATTGTAGATAGAAAAAAGTACATAAGCATAAATTAAGGCATGAATTAAAGTAATTTCACATACAAATTTAACCATTTACCATAACACAAAAACTAAAAGAACCTAAAAGGTAAGTTATCAGGAAATGTTTGACTTAACCTGTGAAGCAGAGTGATAATAAAAGTTTTGAAAACAAATGCATTTGTAAAATCTTAAAGAGAAAGATAATAGAAAATTACAAACATCATTGCATCATAAATTGGAGAGAGGCACTGGGGAGGGGATTAAAAACATTTTAAGGAAAGGTTAGTGAATGAAATAACTAAACAAAATAATTTAGAAAGCATTTAAGGATACAAATATAAAAAAAGAACAACAAATAGAAGAAAGCTAGAAAAGATTTTTAAAATAAACTGTTCCACCATCAAAGTGAAAAGCCATCACAATTGGTCCTAAAAATACTTAAAAGGGGAGTAGAAATGGATCCAAAGAGAACAATGATGGAAAAAAGAGAATGACTTTAGATTTAGATAATTCAAAAGACATCATGACTGAAGATACAATTATAAAGGCAATGAAAGTTTGATCCACAGAGTATTGTAAGGATAAAAATATACTTGAACCTTATTAATAACATACACACACAAAAAAAAACTAAGAGCATAAATATCTATCAATATATATGCCTATTTTCCTTTCTCTTCTTGACTTTTCTATAGCATTTGACACTATGGATAATCCTCTGTAAAATATTCTCGTTTCTCAAGTTTTGTGACATTGCTTTCTCTTGGATCTTTTACTATCCATCTGATGGTCCTTCTAGGTCTCTTTTTGCTAGATCATTATCCATATCATTCCTCTTACCTGTCTTTATGACTTCTAAGGCTTTATTTTAGATCTTCTTGCTTCTCTACATTCACTTGGTGACCTCATCAGCTTTCATAGACAAAAATGGCATTTTTATACAAATGAACCGTGTATGTGTAGGTGTGTGTGTGGGTGTGTATCCAGCCCAAATCCCCTGACCTTCAATCTTGTATGACAAATAGTCCCATGAAATAATAGACATTTTAAACTGAATTTCCCATAGGCACTGGAAACTTAATCTAGCTAAAAACACTTCTCTTTCTTCTTGAAATCTACCCTTCTCTTGAATTTTCATATTTATTTCAAGAGACCACCATTGTTTACTTCTTCCACATTTGCAACTTAGCTTCCTTAGATATTTCTTCTTCAACCACATATATCCAATCAGCTGACATATTTTGTCCTTTCTAACTTCACAACATTTCTTGGCTATATTTCCTTTTCTTGACTCTACCACAACCCTAATTCAGGACTTTATCACATATTACCTAGATAATTTCAATCCCTTTTTTTTTTTTTTTTTTTTTTTTTTGGTGTCAAGGCTGTCCCCTCTCTAAGTCAACTTCCTATAGCTATCAAGATAATTTCTCTATTATTGCATTTTTAGTGGAGTTGTGAAATGATCCAACTATTCTGGAGAGCAATGTGGAACTATTTCCAGAAGGGTATAATATTGTATATCCCTTTGGTCCAGGAGTGTTGCTATTGGGTTTCTGTCACAAAGAGATCATAAAAGAGGGGAAAAGACCCACATGTGCAAAAATGTTTGTAACAGCTCTTTTTGTGGTGTCAAGGAACTGGAAATTGCATCTATGCTCATCAATTGGGGAATGGATGAATAAGTTATGGTATATGAATATAATGGAATCTTATTGTTATGTAAAGAATGATGAGCAAACTGATTTCAGAAAATCCTGGAAAGAAATAAATTGATGCTGAGTGAAGTGAGCAGAACAGTAACAGCAAGATTATGCTATGATCAACTATCATAGACTTAGCTCTTCTCAGTAATACAATGATCCAAGATAATTCCAATTGACTTGAGATGAAAAATGCCATCTATATCCAGAGAAAGAACTATGTAGATTGAATGAAGATCAAAGCAAACTATTTTCACCTTATTTTTTGTTTGCTTTTTTTCCATGTGTTTTTTCCTTTTTGTTCTGATTGTTCTTTCACAACACAATATGGTAACATGTTTAAAATTATTGTACATGTACAACCTATATCAGATTTGTCCCCTTTTGGAGGAGGGGGCAGGTAAGGTGGAAGAGAGAAAAAGATTTAGAACTCAAAATCTTGCAAAAATGAATGTTGAAAACTATTTTACATGCAACTGAAAAAGTAAAATATTATTGAAATTTAAATAAATAAATGGATAAAAATAATAAAGCTTTCTTAAACCGGCAAAATAAATAAGTAAAGTGTTAGAAAGAGGAAGGAAGGAAGGAAGGAAGGAAGGAAGGAAGGAAGGAAGGAAGGAAGGAAGGAAGGAAGGGAGGGAAGGAAAGAAGAAAAAAGAAAGAAAAAAAGCAGTTGATTTGGCAGTTGAAAAGACAGAGAGCTCTAAGAAAAGAACTCAGCCATTAATACCCTCTTCAGAGAATAACAGAATTTGAAAGAAGAGATCTCAGTTGTCAGATAATCCAATCCATACAACAAAAGGAATCCCTATGAACGTTTGATTGAAAGAACAGACAATGAATTAGTTCTTTAGACAGCCCCATTCTACTTTTGGACAGCTCTAATTGTTAGAAAGCTTTTTCCTGAAATTGAGTCTAAATTTACCTCTTTGAACTTGAACTTATTGCTCTTGGTTTTACTGCACAGGACCAAATATAACAAGATTAGACCCTGCTTTACTTGAAATCCCTTAAAATGCTTGAAAACTGCTACCATGTCGTTATAGTCTCCTCCCTTAACTTTTCTTTAGCCTAGCACCTTCAAGTGATCCTTGTATATAATGAATGACATGTATAAAAGGTCTATCATCACCCTGGTTAACCTTTTCTGGACACTCTAGCTTAAGTCCATATCCTCAAGAACTGAACCCAAAATTCCAGTTGAAATGAAAACACAGTAAAATGGGACTATCATTTCCATATTCCTGGATAAACTTCAATGAAGTACAAGATTGCAGTATCTTTTTTTGGCTGCCACCATCACATTGCTTTCTTGTATAAACTTGAAGTTCACTAAATCTCTGTAGATTCTTAGCACTTGTCATTCTATGCCTTTCCTGTCTTATATTTGTGAATTATTATATTTGTATCAAAGTGCAAGAGTTTGCATTTATTCAGATTCAGATATTGTCACCTAATCCTTTACCAAGATCCAGACTTAATTATTACTATACTATATAAACTATCTTTCTTGTCTTTGAATCATCTGCTAATCTGATGGAAATATTCATATCTCTACCTTTATCTAAGGCATTTATAAAAAATTTTAACATCATAGGGCCAAACAACATCCTTGTATAACTTGAGAGTATTTTGCCACGTTAAAATTGTACCTGACTCTTGAAATCTAACCACCAGTTCTGAATCCATCTGAATATATAATCATCTGATTCATTTAGCTTCAAAAGAAATTATATTGTCTAATTTGTTTCACTTCACAAGTATGAGATTCTTTATTAAAATTTAAGCATCTACCTCAGTGGTAGCATGATCCTATCAAAATGAGGTAAAACTGACATCATCATTGTAATCAATTATCCTTCTAGATATTTACCAACCCTATCTTTTGTGACCTGTTCCAGATTTGTCCCAAGCATCAAAGTCAACTTCACTGACCTACAGGTTGTAGACTCTCTTCTCTTGTGGGGTTTTTTTTTTTTTTTTTCAATTTCTGGGTTTCCAATTCTGAATTTTCCAAATTCGTGGTATCTCTCATTTTCCATGATTTTTCAAACATCACTGACAGTTATCTACAATCACATCTACCAATATGTTTAGGAACTGAGGATATAGTTCATTCTGGCCAGCTAATTTGAATTCATCAGGGACAGTTCAGGACTTCTTTACTATCTCTTGACTTGTTTTTATGATCAATTCTCTTAGCCAATTTCTTTTGTTTTGTCATTCCCAGGGTAAAGATAATTCTCATTTTTTAAAGAATAAAAAGAATTAAATAAAAAATCCTATTTTTAGAAAAAAGATCTATCCCTTCCCCAATCCTCTTTTCCCCATCAATATAACTAAAAAATCAAACAAAATGTTGTTGTCTTTAACTTCTCTCAAAAGCCTTCATTCATTCTGAAGTTTTTTACAGGATCATGACAGTCTTTAATACTCATCTGATGTTTAACTGGCCCTCTATTTTTTTTGTACATTTGGTTTAAAAGTCCAAATTAGTTGATAAATTTCCCCTGCATATACATCAAGCTGCTTCAGAAAAACCCCATTTTATTTTCTTCATTGGTGTTGTTCTCCTTTGGGATTTCAGAATTTCATTCTTGAGCACTGCCTCCGGAAGGCAGGCCAAATTCATTTATATGGCTCCTAGTTTTTTGATCTACAAAATATGGGAGTTGTAAGAGTTAGCCTTCCAAATCCCTTCCAATTTTAAATCTATAACCTAATGTTCCTTTTTAACAAGTCTTCTATTGCAACTTTTGCTCTCCAATACTGTGCTCACACTTATCTAAGAAAAGGAAAACTCATCCTTTTACTCCAGACTTAAAATTGTTGCGGAAACAATAGGAAAGTCTAATATATTTACATTATTGCAAGAAACCAAAATTTTCTGTTACAAATAGACCATTTATGAGGAAACATTGCTTCACCAATGTAAACAAGAGAACACATGGGTAAAAAGGTACTACAATGTCTCCAATATCTTTTTACACTCTTTGTGGAGGAAAATCTATTCACATAACCCTCCCCAGTTAGCAAATGGCAGCAGACATTTTCACTCAAGGCCAAAAAGGGATAAAATAAGGGGAAACTGGTTTCTTACAAAAATTTGTGTAAAAAAAACAAAGCTGAATTTAAGCTATATTTCTCTACCTCTTTTGTAGGGATATCTACATTTAAATATCTACTTAAATAGATATGTGTATATACTGGGATAGATAGATTTGTGTATAGTGTACATATACATATATAAGTGTGTATATACATATACAAATAGATGCATAGGTATGTAGATATAGAAATATGCAAATTTCAGATGGAGAGATTAAATAAAATAACAAAATTTCCTATTTTCATATTTGAGAAGGAATAGAAAACATTTAAATATCTATAAAAAAACCAATTATTTCACATTTTGTCAATGATTTATATTTTTAAGGAGCTCTGAGCCTTTGTTGAGGTAACAAGTAAACTGTTCTTAAATCAATATAATCAGCCTTCCCTAAAGACAAGCTTCAATGAATGTCTCCCAAATAAGGAATGCTTTTACAAACATTTTTTATGCGAGATTTGGTTACCATTTCTCATTGTGCAATTAGAACGGGAAGGAAACAAAGTGATCAAAAATGAAGAAATATTATTTTAAGGTAACTATATAGTATAATGGATAGAATTCTAAACATGGAATCAGGAAGATAGTAGTTCTAGTGCTAGTTTTGTATAATTTGTTACAGGACCTCCTTAAGATATTTACTGGGTCTTTAGAAATCACCTCAAATTCCTCATTTACAAAATAGGAATAATAATAGCACCTATCTTCCAAGATTATTATAAGGATAAACTGAGGTAATAAATATGTTTTCAAACCTTCAAATATTATAAAAATGATAGCTAGTAATAGTAATAGTGGTAGTGGTGGTAGTAATAGTAGTGGTAGTAGTAATAAAAGTTGTAGTAGTAGTAGTAGTAATATTGATCATTTGTTTATTTATATATTGTCCCTTCTCTCTCCTCATGTGGCTACCATCCCAATTCAGTCTTCACCCCAAAACTAGTTTACCAACCTCTCAATTGGTTTTCCTGTCTCTTCCTTTTTTAAATTCATTCTCTCCTACCAAAAAAATTTTTTTCTAAGGCAAGGACCTATCTATATAACTATATATCACTTAGCTTTTAAGCTCAAAAACTTTTAGAAAACTGGTCTTGCTTATGAGATAAAATCAAATTCTTCATCCTGACATTCAGGGGACTATATAATCTGCCTTATTTCTCATTATCCCTACCCTCATAAAGCCAAACTAGATTAATTGTTCCCTGAACTTAATACTCTATTCCCTGAGTCTTGTGCTTTCATCCAATATGTTCTCTGTGCTAAATCAAGCCAGCAAGCCAGTAAGCCCTGCCTCTTCATCTTTGCCTCTAAGAATCATTGTCTCTCTTCAAGACTTAGCTCAGGTGTCACTTCCTTGAAGATATTTCAGATTTCTCAAGTTTTTAGAGTTTTTAATCAATAAAATACTTTGTATTTAGTTAACTGCACAAATATTATATCATCCTTTAGAATGTACGTAAGCTCTTTGACAGCAAAAATTGTTGTGATTTTTGTTCTTATATTCCCTGTAAGAAGCACAGTATACTAATGATACCAATCCTGGAACAATTTCTTTTCAATTCATTTGAATTTAATTGATTTAGAATTTGACTACCCAAAAGGTAGTCAAATATCAAATACTTATTTTCCAACTCTCTTGAAGATAAGGGCAGAATCTGTCTTCACTTTAGGTCAGGGAAAGTCCTGCATCCATTTTGAATTTTCCCTAATCTCTTTAGTCAAGGAAATATATCATGGTTTGGGGATAAGAGCATGGAGACTTTCAGAGACCATGAGAAAAAGAGTAGAGATCAAGAAGGGGGGGAGGGTAAGCCCTTCTGTTTTCAAATAAGTTGTGACATTTAGACTATATTGTAAGTTTACCATATTTTATTTCAATGGAAAACAGAATCATGTAAAATATATAAATGTGTGTATTGTATAATATTGTTCAATTTTTTTCAGTCCAGTCAAACTCTTTGTAATCCCATTTGGGGTTTTCTTGGCAAAGATGCTTGAATGGTTTGGTATTTCCTTCTCCAACTCATTTTACAGGTGAAGAAACTGAAATAAACAGTTAAGTGACTTGCCTTGGGTCACACAGCTAATTTCTGAAGTCAGTTTTGAATTCAGATCTTTCTGAGTCAGGGGAAATAGGATATTGATGCCAGAGTCTAGTCACTCTGTTGTCAGAGAAAGAGTATCAGGCTAAAATTATATCTATCCACCTCTATAAATATTATTTTTGGCTAAATAAATATTTTTTTGTTAAAGCTTAGGTCCTGATTTCTATCCCTTAACAGGGAAAATAGTATCCCAAACTACACATCCAGTGGTAAATCTCCTTGTCCAAATGTTAGTTCAACAAAGACCATACACACCAAATAACATAAAACCATTGATCCAAGCTGATAGCAAATAGAAATCAGGGAGAGTACACAAATGAGAATATGCCAGACAATACACAAAATGAATGAGTTCTCCTACAGAAAATGAAATCTCTCATTTCAGAACCAATTGCTAGAATTTTCTAATGTTGTAAATTGGACAGAGGGCCATAGATGTTGATTCCTTTCCATGTTCCCTTCTTCTTAAAATCTTTCTATCCTTTCAGGGACTACTCCCTGAAGAATATTTGGAAACTTATTTTTTTCTTTCTAGAAGCTGGAAGTCAGAAGACCAAGATCTCCCTTCTTTCAAGCTCTAGACAACTGTACTCCCATACATGTGTTGGTGAATAAGTGGAAACAACTTTTCTATAGGCAACATCTTTTTCTTTAAAAGAAGCTTCTTTTTAAAATTAAAACTACTCATTCTTTCAAATATTTTATTTTCAACAAATTAAATTTAAAGCATTGCAGTGTGTTTCATTTCACTGAATTAGTATCTTCTCTATTTTTCTCTGAAAAAAAAGTTTGAGAATTGTAGCAGAAGGTTAAAGGGGGAAAAAGTGAGTCAGTGAGAGAGAACAGCTACATCTCTTATTTTTCAAGCCTGACCCTGGTTACTGTGGCAGAGAATATGGATAATAGCCTTGAGCTTTTCATGATATGTTTTTTTTTAATACTGAGATAATAGCTCAGCGTATAGCTGATGGCAAGATTCCATTTTTTTTCTTTTTTTTTTTCCAAAAAAATTTAAACTATAAGCTTCTCTTGGGAGGTCAGCTCTAAAACAAAGATTCAATGCTATCTTGTTTCTTCCATTTCAGGAAAGTACAAATTATTTCTTTTAAACTGAAAAGTAAGGAATTGATTGCATAGAATAACTTCAGTTAAATAGAAACTATTGTAATTAATATAATTAGCAAATGCCTTTTCTTTGAGATTGACATCCTCTCTAGCTTCAAAGAAACACTTCATACTCACCTATGCATTCTAAACTACTTATATAATCATTCCATTTAGAGCAAAAGATGTCCATTTAAGGTGAAGAAGAGGCAAAAAAACAGCACTAACTCCAAATGATTACTTTTCTATGGTTCCAATAATAGCATTATCTAATATTTTTATTTATCTATTAGCAAAGGGAGACACATTTTGTATACTAGATTTCTATGACATATAGTTTCATCTTTGAACCACCTAACTAATCTGACTCACAACTAGGAAATTTGATGCTTATTTTAGTCTATGTTTAACTATCCCAATAAAATGAAAACAATATACAGAACAAGGCTCTACTTAGTGGGTGTGCCTGTGGTGCTTTCTTTGACATATCAATATCTAGAGCACAGATTCTGGGTCAGAGTTAGGTTCTGTTTTTTTTTTTTTTTCCTTGCATCCAACCCACTTCCCACTCCTAATCCCCCAAAGAAAGAAAACTTATAATAATAGTACATTTGTTGTTTAGTTATTTCAGTAATGTCCAATCTTCATCACCCCACTTCTTAGTAGAAATATTGGAGAGCCTTGCTAGTTCCTTCTCTAGCTCAGTCAATAAGCTATTCCCTATTCTTTCCACCATCAACTCCAAGTGAAAGAACATGGCATCTCAATACTCTGGTCTAGTCTTTAATGATTGATTCCCTTCTTCTACCACATCACTTCCCTTACCTGTGACAAATTTCAGAGAAGTTTGTGACTCTATGCCTTAAAGGAAAAAGTAAATAAATCTAATGCTTTAGATGGTACATGAGTTAGGTTGACTAAAGTGAACACTGCAGCCCCAGTTGTAATGTCAACAAATGATAGTGTAGGTAACTTAGGTTAAAAACTAAACTTTCAGCATATACCAAGGAATTTTAAGTAGGTATGCATAAAGCATACCAGAAACTATTAAGAATTTTAGCAGGAAGTAGTAATGGTAGAGGGTTTCTAATGCTAAAAAGTTTAAGTACAGCCTGATTGCAAACAACCTTTCTAATATTATTATATATAATTCACCTTCACCCATTTGATGGTCAAGTTAAATGGCTTCCTTGCTGTTCCTTATGACATTTTATTCCATCTCTATGTTTTCTGTCCCTCATGTGCTTCCCCTTCATTTCCCCCTTTTAGAATCTCTATCTTTTTGTAGACTAAATTCATATGCCATCTCCTATAAGAAGCCTTTCCTGATCACCTCATTCCAAATTCTAGCCTTGGTATTGACAAACACAATGAAATGGCACAAGTTATACAGTCTCTGCATGCCCAATTTGCTAATGTGAAATGAAGGTAATAATATTAGTTCTGTTTCTATCTGACAGAAATTATTGTGGGGTGCTGCTGCATGGACTGAGAACCAATGTTCTTCATACTGCTCATTGGATGAAGGCAATCTTAGCCACTCAGAAGTTTTATCAATGAAGGACAATTTCTTGCAGGTCCCTCCAACCTGAAAAGGTTTTAATTCAATTCATCAATTAACAGATCTAACTATAAAGAGACTCATCACAAGAAGGGTAGCCACTAAATAATATATTTTTCAGTCAGTACCATTCATGAAATGCAAATAGGGGAAGGGGTTATCTATGTCAATGAAAAGAGTGCCCACACAGAAAGAAATTCTAGTTCTTTTAAATTAATAATGATAGCTTCCAGCTAAATAGAATTTTGTTGTTTAAGGATGCCTTGCTTACATTAACTCATTCAAATTAATTATATACCTCTGTTTTAAAATTTACAAAGCATTTTCCTCACAACAGCCCTGTGAAGTTGGCAGGGTTCATATAATTATACTGATTCACAGAGTAGGAAATTATGAGTTAGAAATCCTGGGACCACAAATCTATAGAGCTGGAAAGGATGCTAGAGAATATCTAATCCAAACTCCTCATTTTACAAATGAGAAAACTGAGAGGTTAAATGACTTGTCCGAAGTCACACAATATACACTATTGTAGATAAGTCTTAAACTTAAGCCTTCAGATTCTCAATCCTTTCTGCTATACCACTTAAGTTAGTATAAGGTTAAGCATAATCAGACTGTAAATACATCCTCAGCTCCCCATAGTCTGCAAAGAGTAGAGATTTTGCTTTTAGGACTCTGCTCATAAGTGATTTAAGGGTAGCTGGCACATTAAAGACTATGAACAGAAAATTTTTCAGATGAAGAAATTAAAACCACTTCTAGTTATATGAAAAAAATGATCCAAATCACTATTGATTAGAGAAATGCAAATATTACTTCAAACCTCTCAGATTGGCTAAGATGACAAGAAACAATAATGATAAATGTTGGAGGGGTTATGGGAAACTGGATCACTAATACTTTGTTGGTGGAGTTGTGAATTGATTCAACCACTCTGGAGAGCAATTTGGAACTATGCCCAAAGGGCTATAAAACTGTGTGTTTCTAGTGGATCTATATCCCAAGGAGATAATAAAAAGGGGAAAAGACCTACATGTGCAAAAATATTTGTAGCAGTCCTTTTTGTAATAACAAAGAACTAGAAATTGAGTGAATGCCCATTGGTTGGGGAATGGCTGAATAAGTTATGATGTGGATGTAATGGAATATTATCGTTCTATAAGAAATGATGAGCAGGCTGACTTTGGAAAAGCCTGGAAAGACTTACTTGAACTGCTGCTAAATGAAATAAGTAGAACCAAGAGAACATTGTATAAAGTTATAAGATTATGCGATGCCCTTTTCAACAAGGTGATTCAAGGTGATTTCAACAGACTTGTGATGGAAAGAGTCATCTGTAATCCAGGGAGAGAACTAAGAAGACTGAATGTAGATTAAAACAATATTTTCACCCTACTTGTTATTGTTGTTTGTTTACTTGTTTTTTTCTCATGTTTTTTTTCCCTTTTTGATCAGATTTTTCTTGTGCAATACAACAAATATGGACATATGTTTAGAAGAATTGCATATATTTAATATATATTGGATTCCTTGCTGCCTAGGAAATAGGAGAAGGGGTAAGGGGAGGGAGAAAAATTTGTAACACAAGGTTTTACAGAGGTGAATGGTGAAAGCTATCTTTGCATATATTTGGAAAATTAAAAAGTTATTATAAAAAAGAGTGACTGACAAAAAAATATGAGAAAGACTAATGGGCAATGAACTGGGAAAATTTGAACAGTTTGTCAACAAATGGAATTTAATAATTAAACATCCACTGTTCCTCCATAATGTCAATATATCCCACCAAACACCACATTTATACCCTTTAGCCAAATCTGGATTCAAGAAATCTACTTGCCAGAGTGACACAGCAGGCATTAAATATGCTGTTAAAACTGACATCTGCTACAGGAGGCATGATCCTCATATGTCCCTTAAGCTTACTGGCTACATGCATCAAGTCAACATCAGAAAGGTTAAAATGAACAGTTAATCAAAATAAACTGAAAAGTAATAAATCATAGGTATTTAGTTACTATACAAATAGAGGAATAATAATTTGGCTATATTTGAGTTGTCACAAACCCTGTTTTAATAACCAACACAAGTAACCATTTTCTGCTTAATTTTACAGGACCTGGTGTGAGCCTATCTCTTGCTTTGATGTCCAATTCCCAGTGTTACCATTTGCTTCTGTTGAGCATTTAATCCTTTGTAATGTGTTTCCCCATAGCTTTAGGAAACTAAGAAGGATTCAATGTGGATGGAAGACAAAGGGTTGGGCAATATTTTCTTAACATCATGGACAAAAAAAGAAGCTCAGTTTCAGTATTCCTATCATACTCATTCCAAGAGAGCCTAGAGGCTACTGAAGGACTTTCTTAAATATACTTGAAATTAATGGAAAGTGGAATTATACCCTCTGTCTCTATTTTTAAAAAAATATTTTCACAAAGTAGAAAATCGTTTCCACTCAGTAAAAATGATGGATTATTGTGTAGTGTGAAAAAAAAAAAGTTAATGAACAGATGGAATACCAACCCATTTTTCATTAAAATATTGCACTGGGTGAATTCAGCAAATAAAAATGGAGACTAGAGCAGATGGCCATTTATAGTTCTCTTGATTTCTTAAACTACTTCTTTACAGCCAGAACTGTTCCTATATTTAACTTGAAATGCACAGTTCTAACCATATGCACAGTAAGCAAGCATCCCTGTGACCTCATAAACTTTTCATATTACACAGCAATGATTTTTTATGATTCTACTAACAGAGAGCTATGCACTTAAAAAGATGGCTATTCCCAGACCCCTGATGTTTTGAGGGTGCGATGAAATATCTACTCTCAGTAGATCTTGAATCTAACAGGTGCTGTCATTTTCTAGACTAAACAGACTCCAAGAAGTTGTAGGATAAAACAACACAAAATCCAGTAGTCAGCTACATTACAAATATCTGAAAATATTTTCTGAGGGCTTATGTAGGTAAAAGGGAGAAAAACACTTAAGAAGGACATCTTTTCCCCCATTCAGGGTGGACAGAGTGGTTGTTGTTTTCACCTTTAAAATGCCTTAATCAACCAAAGAAATATACTTCCAAATAGCCTATGGATGGTTTATATAGCACAAAAATGTTGATAGATTATAACCACCCAGGGACCACATTTCAACATATTTCTCACAAAATGTAGTTGGGGGGTAGTACTTAATCTGGAGCAATTGTGCCCAGTAATTCTTCTGCTTATACTTTCAAATTGTTCCCCCTTGCCCACCACATAAAACCTCAACCTCTTTGGCCTGATATTTAAGACCCTCCCTGATCAGCACTCAACCTATGTGAGACAAAGTATTGGGCAATAGTCAGTCAATAAGAATTTATTAAGTGTCTATGAATTGGGCTCAGTATTGGGGATAAAAAGAAAGGTAAAAGACAGTTCCTGCTTTCTAGGAGTACAATCTAATAGAGGAGAAAACAAGCAAATAAATATGTACACTAGGTATTTAAAGGATAAATAGGAAATAACTAAGAGAAGGGAAGCACAGAGAATTAGGGGAGATCAGGTAAGGCTTCCTTTAGAAAGTGGCTTTTCATTTGGAACTTGAAGAAAGCTATTTTGTTTGTCTCTTATTCTTAAAGAGTATCAAAATCATTTGGAGCACAATGTTTTGACTTGTAAGTAAATTGGAGCAGTCTCACTCTCTTCCAGAGTCATGGGGTTCAGTAGTCATACAAAGGTCTGGACAATGCATGATAGCCCCAGATGCATCAGGAGATTTGGGCCTCTTGAAGCTAAGGTCCTTCCTCAGTTTTTTATTTTGTTTTTGTTTTTGTTTTTTTTTTTTGAGAAAACACCCATACAGTGAATAAAGGCTAGATAAGAATTGAGGCAAAAGATAAGGATTTAGAGTTTATGACCAGAACAGAAACAATTACTATTTACAGTCCTTCAGAGCCAATCAAAACTTAAACAATGAACAAGGCTTTGGCTGATCTATGAAAGCTTGGAATTATTAGGGTTTAAAGGCATAATCAAATAGTTCCCTTTGAATGCCCCACTGGTGATCCAACCCACCAGTTCCAGAGAAGGAAACTAGGAAAAGCCAAAAGGAAGAGATGTGGAGAGAAAGCATTTCAGGCTTAGGGAGCAACTAGAGAAAATGCCTAGAGCCAGGAAATGTGATAAGTTATTCAAGGAAAAACAAAGAGACTGTTTTTTTTGAATTGAAAATTATTTAGGAAGGTGTAGGTGTGTAGAGTATGAGAACCCTGTAAAGGTGGTGAGGAAATAGAAAGGGAAAGTGCTATGTTTGTGGGGGGCTGTTTAGAGTCAGAGGGATAGGGTTCAAATTATAGCTATGTAGTTTACTTGCTGTATCACTTTTTAAAAGTGACAATCCCTTTGGACTTCAGGTCCTTCATCTGTAAAATGAGAAAAAAAAAAATAATGAGTTTCCTTTTAGATAGTAAATAAGAATCTTATCTATCCAACAAGACCTAATTGAAATGACTTTGTTCATGAAACCTTAACCCTCAGATTAAGATAGTGTTTTAACACAGAGTATAAGAAAGTTGTAGCACCCTTTTAGAACTTGTCATGTACTATCTTGTATTGTAATTATTATATATATGTCATTTCTATTTTCACCCCAATTAGATTATAAACTCATTGAGGACATGAAATATGTCCTGAATTCACTCTTGTAAAAATTAGAACAATGCCTTAGACCTAGGAGGCATTTAAGAAAATGAGTTGAGTGAATTAATCTGAATTCCAAATCTAAATATATACATACATATATATGCAATTATTATAATATAATATAAATAGTAGCATAATATAGTATTTGGCCTTAATGCCAGGAAGTCCTAGTTTCAAAGGTAAACCTCTGATACATAGTGTATGTGTGATACTGGAAAATAATAAATTTCTTTATTCTTTAAGACTATAAATTATAGCCAGCAATTTAATAATCTGTACCAGTGAAAGGAATTTCCACACAGGGAGTTAGTTCTCTTCATATATGAAAGTTTAACTGGAAAAAGAATGATGATAGTGCAACAGAAGCATGAAATTAAATGGAATCCTAAACACAATACTAAACTGAGAATGAAAAATTCATAAATATTACTTTAAGGAAGGGCAGGTCTCAAATTTATAATGTTTAACCATGCAGTTGATCTTATACATAGCTGATCCTAATCTCTATCTCCATAGCATTATGTCCTCTTCTCATATAGGGTATTTTTCTTAGGTTGTCCCAGTGATAACTGGAGCAAATATTTTAAAAATTGTTTTTCCTTTCTCTTCCCAAACAACAGATCAACTTTCTTATTCATTTCCCCATGAGAGTTGTTTTTAGGTATTTTGAAAGGTTGTCATGTGGAAAAGGTATGAAATTTATTCCATTTGGTCCCAAAAAGCAGAACTAGGGACAGCAATAGTTGGATTGGGGTGGGGGGTAAGAGGGGGCCTGTAATATATCTTATAGATATATTAGGGCCTGAAAGGAAAAACCTCCCAAATAACCAGAACTCCTTAAACTTGGAATGAAAGATAGTGATCTCCACCATTACTGGAGGTCTTCAATCTTTATCAAAGAGGTAGAATGGTATATGATGCAGAACACCAAACCTACATTCACAAGATACAGGTCACAATTTCTTACCTCTGTATTTGGACCTTGTGGTAGAAAATAACCATAATCATGCATTAAACTGAGGTTCTTCAAATTCTGAAATCCTTTGATTCTAACCAGTATTAATAGCACCATTTGGCCTTTGATAGATCCCTAGTAATTGTCTTTTGTAACTAATCAATGGTTCCTCTTATTAGGTTTCTACAACATCTCCTGCCTTTGATGCTTTCTCACCTTTTCCAAGGCAATTCTTATCCAGGGCTTCACTATTCCACATTTAGATTATTGCAATTGTACTTGGCTTTTCTATTTTCTTCCAGTCCTTCCCACTGCAGTCCATTTAATGCAGAGACTAAAAGATGCTCTTTCTCATACACAACATTCATCATATCATCCAACTAATAGAAAATCTACAGTGCCTCCCTATCACTCAATGTATCAATATAATATTAAAGGCCTTCAATCAGCTGTTCCAGTTTCCCCATCTTTGTCTACAATATCTCACAGAGTGATCTCCCATTACAAAAATCCTGAATTCTAACCAACCTTACCTTATTGGGCCTCTCAAATCCTTCTTTTCTGATTTTCCACTTTTTTTTTTTCATTCTTTCCTTCTTTACTGCCCAGCATTCTTGAAATGCCCAACATACACCTCTTCAGCATGAATAGATGTATATTGCTTCTTTCAACACTAAAGATTCACCTTTTCTAACTAATATTTCCTTGCAAATCTCTTCCTGACATTCTGTCTTTTCATATTTAGCATTCCACTGTACATAGTGTTTATATGTATATATTATATTAAGGTATATTAAAATAATAAATATAAATACAAAGACTTTGCTTTATATTTATCACATATATGATAAATATATATAATAAATTACAAAATACTTATAAATATATAGACACATGAAAATATAATAAAATATATATTAAGATAAAGAGCACAAGGGGTTACATGCAGAGTAGAAGAGATAGTACTCAACAAGATCCCACTATGCCATGGCTATTCAGATCAGCTGCCATAAAGTTATATAACTGCTTGGGATTGCAATCTAAAAGGAATCTGATAATGTATGTGCTTAGAAGTTAATGATAATATTCTGTGGGTTGCAGAGTATAGACGAGAACAGATAGGAGTGCTGTGAAGTTTGCCAGGAACAGAAACCCAACAGACTGGATGAATCTTTCTCATGGTCTGCCATATGCCCTCTCCCTGTTGACTTCCTTTTGAAAGAGTATCTGGGAGGTAGAGTCAATATGTCAAAGCAGAGGCAGGAATCCAGCTGAACTCTTTCAACATTCCCTTCCAAACAACTTTAACACCTTTGGAGTGACAAAGCCAATAAGAAATCAGAATGAGACATTTTTCTGGCCTAAAAAACCTAAGGAGATCAGCAAGAGAGTTTTGTGGAAGCTTGTCCAGTGCACTTGCATACAATTATAGCACCAATGGCAATGGACAGTAGCCCTGGATCTCTCAATGCAGAGATGGGAAGAGGGCCATATGACTGGTCTGAAAGACATTATAAGGGAGTTTTTTCTGCTATTGAGTGGACCTGGCACTGACTTATAACTGCACTGCCTTTAAGTGGTTCTGGGTCATAGTTCCAGAATATAGAGGGACACTTGTAGACAGTTATGAGGAGGGTTTGGGGGGTGGGTGGGGGAGAGGGAATGGGGAAAAGGGGACCTAGTCACAGTTCCAAGTACAACAAAAGCATCTACACTTACAGCTGTAGGGGAGCAGATTCACTTCCTCAGCAAAGATCAGAAAGCAGACCAGTAAAAAACATCTATTTCACACTATCTTGAAAGCACTAAAAGCTTACAGACCCCCAGAACTAGCTCTGATAATGGCAGCAAGAAAAAGCTTAAAATTTGGTGCAGCATCTGACTATACCAGGTGACTAGAGCCCAATTTAAAAAGATAAACTTCAAAGTCAAGAAATAGATTGTAAAAGTGAGTAACAACAATAATCTTAAAAATCTACCACAGTGGCAGACCAAACTCAGAAGAAGAAAATAACTACAAGCAAGGGCTCAAACAAAAATGATAATTGGACTCAAGCTCAATAAGTAGTCAAAAGAATTCAAGAAATTAGAGTGATACAGGAAAAAGAGGCACAAAAATACTTAAGGAAATAAAATCTTAAAAAATAGAGCTGACCTAATACTAAAAGAGTTATAAAAATTCATTAAAGAAAAGCATAATTTGCCAAATGGGGAAAAAAAGAAATACAAAGTGTTCACTAAAGAAAATAATTCCTTAAAAGAGGTACAAAACTATTTAAGGAAATAAAACCTCAAAAAATAGAGCTGACCCAATACTAAAAGAGTTATAAAAATTCATTAAATAAAAGCATAATTTGCCAAATGGGGAAAAAGAAATACAAAGGTTCACTAAAGAATATAATTCCTTAAAAATTAGGATAGGGCAAGTGAAAATCATTCCATGTGACATCAAGAAAAAAAATAAAAGTAAAAAAATGGAAAAATATCTTTTTAGAGAAACAATGGACATGAAAAATAGATTGAAGAAAGATAATTTAAGAATTATTGAAGACTACAATTAAACAAAAAGATCAACATCATATTTCAGAAAAATATAAAGAAAAGGTAGTTGGATATCTTAGGTTGAAAGTGAGGGTAAAACAGAAATCAAAAGAATCCACTATTCACTTCCTTTAAGAGATCCCTATGAAAACTCCCAAGAAAATTATAACTAAATTCTATAGCTCCTAAGTGTATATATACATATGTATATGTGTATATATATATATATATATATATATATGTATATATATATCAGCCAAACAGAAAAAATCAAATATTCTGGAGTCATAATTAATTAGGATCACATAGGACTTGGAAGCTTACATGTTAAATGATATTCTGGAAAGCAAAGGAGCTAGGATTACAAATGAAGAATAACCCACCTTACAGAAATGAGTGTAATTCTTCAGGAAGAAAATGGATATTTAATGAAATAGAGGATTTTCAAGCATTCCTAATAAAAAATTCAGAATCAAATAGATTTGACATTTAAAATAAATTTGTCAATGTTGTGTTTAATAAAATTAAATAAATGTTTTAATAAAATAAGATTTTATTAAAATAAAAATAAAAAATAAAAAAAATTAAATTAAATAAATGTTTTAATAAAATTAAATAAATGTTTAAATAAATTTGACATTTAAACACAACTCAAGAGAAAAATATAGATAAATATGAATACTAATCATTAAAATTAAAAAAATTTTTTAAATTAAAAAACTAAAAAAACTAAAATTAAAAAAAAATCATCTGGAAAAACAAAAAGTAAAGAATATCAAAGGTATTAATAGGGGGAAAAAAAACAAAAACAAAGGACAGTGACCTAGCATTAGGTATTTGTGTCATGGAAGGAATTTGGTGGGATTCTTCTTTGCCTATTTTTCCAAATAGTTTACATAGTATTGGAATTAATTGTTCTTTAAATGTTTGGTAGAATATATTTGTAAATCCATCTGGCCCTGGAGATTTTTATTTAGGAAATTCATTAATGGATTGTTCAAATTTGTGACAACCGTGTTCGCACCCAGGACACCCCAGAATCAGCCAGAGTCAGGATAAGCAAAAGTCCTTAGTCTTTATTCTTGGTCTTTAGATGCAGGATTGAACAGGATGGAAGCAGAATCTCTGTGACTGCCTTCTCCCTCGTCTACTGCCAAAGTGTGACTCTGGCTCCTCTTACTCCACCCCCTAGTCCCTCCTACAATCCTCTGTATACACCAATCATTGAGCCAGCACAGGATAGTGGGAAGGACTATTTTGCAAGCATATACCATTGGACAATAGTCCAATCAGTAATTAGCCCTAAGTGCTTGAACTGACCTCAGTGCAATAACTCAAGAGTTTCAGCCCTTTACACAATTTCTTTTTCCAAAATTGGATTATTGGAGTAATTTATTTGCTCTTCAGTAAATCTGGGCAATTTATATTTTTGTAAATATTTGTCTATTTTGGTTAGATTATTAGTTTTGATACCATAAATTGGGCAAAATAGCTCCTAATTATTGCTTTAATTTATTTTTCATTGGTGGTAAGTTCACCCTTTTTATTTTTGATACTGGTAATTTGCTTTTTTTTCTTTCATTTTTCTAATCAAATTAACCAAAGATTTATCTATTTTGTTGTTTGTTTTTTCATAAAAGTTATTCTAAGTTTTTAAAACAGTTTAATAGTTTTCTCAGTTTCAATTTTATTAATATCTCCTTTGAGTTTCAGTATTTTCAATCTGGTATTTAGTTGGGGGGGGTTAATTTGTTCTGTTTCTAGCTTTTTTATTGCATGCTTAATTCATTTATTTCTTCTTTCTCTATTTTATTCATGTAGCTATTTAGAGATAAAAATTTTCCCCTAAGAACTGCTTTGGCTACATCCCATAAGTTTTGGTATGTTGTCTCATTATTGTCATTCTCTTGGATGAAATTATGGATTGTTTCTGTGATTTGTTGTTTGACCCACTAATTCTTTAGAATTAGATTATTTAATTTCTGTTTGGATTTAGTCTATCTTTCTCTAGCTCTTTATTGAATATATTTTTTATTGCACTGTGGTTTCAAAAGGAAACATTTTCTATTTCTGCATTTCTGCATTTGATTATGAGGTTTTTAATGCCCTAATACATGGTCAATTTTTGTGTAGATGCCATGTACTGCTGAGAAAAGGGTGTATTCCTTTCTGTAACTATTCAATTTTCTCCAGAGGTCTATCATATCTAGATTTTATAGGAATTCTATTAACTTCCTAGTTTCTTTCTTGTTAAATTTGTGAATAGATTTGTCTGATTCAGAGAGAAGAAGGATGAAGTCCCCTAGTAATATAGTTTTGCTATTTCTTGCTATAACTGGTTTAATATCTTGAGGATTTATATGCTACTTCATTGTTTATGGTACCCTTTATCAAGATGTACTTTCTTTCCTTATCTCTTTTAATTATCTATTTAATTTAAATTATCTAATTAATCTATTTTTATTCTTGCTTTAGTTGAGATTAGAATGGCTATCCCTGCTTTTTTTTTTAAACTGCAGAAGCATAATAAATTCTGCTCCAGTCTTTTTACCTTTCCTCTGAATATGTTTCTCTGTGTCAAATGTGTTTCTTTTAAACAACATATTATATGATTTTGTTGTTTAATACACTTTGCTATTTGTTTCTGTTTTATGGGAGAGTTCATCCCATTCACATTCACAGTTATGATTACTAGCTCTCTATTTCCCTCCATCCTATTTTCTCCCCTATATATATATATTTGTTCTCCCTTTCCACCCTCTCCCTCCTTAGTAGTGTTTTGTTACTTTAACCCTACCAAGCCCACTTACCTGTAGGATCTTTTATCGCCCCCTTCTCTTTCTTTTTTCTCCTTAGTGTTTCTGCCCTCCTGTCTACTAAGCCCATCCCTTTTCTTTCCTCTTTTTTGCTCTTATACTTTATAGGGTTAGATAAATTTCTATATCCATTTGATTAAGTTATTCCCTCTTTAAGCCCAAACTGATGTAGAATACAGAAATAGACCACAGGATAGATTATAAACCAGAATTAACAATGTGCTGTTTACAAGAAATATACTTGAAAGATAAAGACACACACACAGTTAAAAATAGAAGGCTAGAGAGGAATCATACTATACTTCAGTTGAAGTTAAAAAAAAAAGGTAGAGCTAGCAATCATGATATCATACAAGACAAATCAAAAATAGATTTAGTTAAATGAGGTAGTCAAAGGAATATATTTTGCTTAAGGGCGCCATAGACAAGAAATAATGTTTTTTCTCAATAGTATTTTTTTCCCCAAATACATATAAAAATAGTTTTCAACATTCATTTATTTATGACTTTGTGTTCCAAGATTTTTTCCCTCCCTCTCTTATTTCTCTTCTCTCCAAGACAGAAAGCAATCTGATACAGGTCAAATATGTGCAATTCTTTTAAATTCTTTTACATTTTCATATTTCATATTCATAAATTATATTAAATTTTCATAAATTCATGTTATGCAAGAAAAAATGAGACCAAAAAAGGAAAAGAAAAACAAACAACAGCAAAAAGGTGAAAATACCATGCTTCCATCTACATTCAGTCTTCATGGTTCTTTCTCTGGATGCAGAAGGCATTTTCTATTCCAGATCTATTGAAATAGCCTTGAATCACTTCAGACAATGAAGCAATATGTATATTTTTAAATTACAGCAAGTTTCTTTGATAAATTCCTCATTTCTCAAATATATATTGGGTATAGAAATGGGTCAAATTTGTAAAAATAGGAACCATTCATAGCTATATAAATGGTTAAAAGAAATGAATAGGAAGGTTTCAGAAGAAGAAATCAAAACTATCTATAGTTACATGAAAAATGTTCTAAATCACAATTAATTGGAGAAAGACAAAGTAAAACAATTCTGAGGTACCATTTTGTACCTATCAGAAATGACCAATACTGGAGGAAAAAATAGACATATTAATGAATTGGTGGGATTGTGAAGTGGTCCACCATTCTAGAGAGTCCCAAGTACTATAAAAATGTACAAATCTATTGATTCAGTTATACCACTTAAAGGTCTGTATCCCAAAAAAGATCAAAGAAAAAGAAAAATGACCTATATGTACAAAATATTTATAGCACCTCTTTTTGTGCTAGTAAATTTTGAAAAATTCAGGACTTATTCATCGATTGGGGGATGTCTGTGATGTACTAAATGAAATGCTGTGGTTTCAGAAAAAAAAACTGCAAGACCTATATAAACTAATATAAAGTGAAGGAAGAAGAAGAGGGAAATCATTGTGCAAAGTAAAAGAAATGTTGTAATGATAATCAACTATAAAAGACTTGACTGCTATGATCAATATGATCTTGTCTCCTCTGAAAGTCATCAAATTCATTATTTAATGTATTTCATTGAGAAAAAAAAAATTGGTTCACAACTTGACACTTGCTTGGCATTCCTCACACTTGGTTGTTTTGGTTAAGCAGTAGGAATGTGAAGTTGGGCAGGTGTATTGCCTAGCCCAGACTGCCACTCTAGTGTCCTTGGCCATGAGCAGCTCCTCCCTAGTGAAGGTGGTAGGGCACAGGATTATCAGACTGGAGCCCTGAAGCTGAGGTTTGTGCATCAGCAGGCAGTTTTTGCAGGACAATGTGATTGCAGGATATAGTCTCCCAGATCTCAAAACTATAGTATTGAAAGAGGCACTGAGTGGCTGGCATGCTCAGCAGGAGGAGAGCTAGTAGGAGTAGAAACACAGGTGGGTAGCATGAGCAGCAGGGCCAGGAGTCCAGATGGCAATGACCTCAGGACTCCTGGAAGTCCTGAGCCCCAGGCTCTAGTAGGAGATGGAAAGCATGGGACCATAGCTTCCACCTCTACATCCAGCCCCACCACAAAGAAGCTTGAACAGTGTAGGGTTGGGTTGGGGGGAGGAAAGAGTATAGAGGCTGTTTCTCCTCTCAGAAACTGAGTTGGGTCAAGAAGGGAGGAGCCTGGGCAAGGCTGACCTAGCTTATTTCTCTCAGGTCCTATTTACTCCTTTGGGGAATTAAGTGAGGAGGGATGTTTAGACTGCAGACTGAGATGGGAAAAATTCATTCAGTACTCATCATTTTCACCACTCATCATGCCTTCTGGAACCAATTAACAATGAGTATGGAACTGCACTGTAGTTCCAAAGGACTCAAGATGAAAAAATGTTATCTATCTCCAGAGAGAGAACTGTTGAACTTCAAGCACAAATTGAGGTATAATTTTCTCACTTTATTTTTCTTGTTTTCTTTTTTTAAAAAATACATCTAATACAGAAATATGTTTTACGTGATTTCACATGTTTGAATGATATCATATTACTTGCCTTCTCAGAGAGGGAGTTGGTTGAAGGGAAAGAATTTGGAATTCAATTTTTTTAAAGGATTGTTAAAATAAATAATTTTATTTTATTATAAATTATAAAATAAATGAACATTTTTAAAAAAAAAACTCAGAAAGTAAATGTATGCATAATTTTTAAAACGATGAATGGCAAGAAGAGACAGAAAAATGCAGTCAAGGGAGAAATGAGATGTTCTCAACTGTTCTCATTGGAGGTTTGAATTTTATGGCCCCACCCTCTAATCAGAGAGGCAGGATTAATGATGAGGTCTAGGTTCTCCATATAAAAACAGGAACAATAATTACTTATATTATCTATTTCATATCTAAAGCTCTATGAAAATGTTGACGCTATAAATGCAAACTAGTATTAATGAAGATTGGAGATGGGTATATGAAGTTGTTCTCCATGGATGGTATTGATCTCAGTGAAACAGGAAAGAGACAGTATTATTTTCTTGGAATTCTGTGTGCTAACTTCTGCACCTGGCAAGTGGGATTAGATATTTAGTAATATAAATGCATGAGTTCTACATTTGCTTAGT
This sequence comes from Sarcophilus harrisii, assembly GCF_902635505.1. Classification (NCBI taxonomy): domain Eukaryota; kingdom Metazoa; phylum Chordata; class Mammalia; order Dasyuromorphia; family Dasyuridae; genus Sarcophilus; species Sarcophilus harrisii. The sequence continues at coordinate 144,777,259 of NC_045428.1, read as the reverse complement.
AGAAAAAGATTTATTTTCGGTGTTTCTCTTCCTCTACATCTTTATTAGTAACTAACTGGTTTTTGTATTCTACTTTATTTTAATTTAAAATATATAAATAGAACACAGCAATTGCAAAAGAAAAGATCCTCTGTAAAATTTAGGGGTTCATTTCCATAAGGGGACTCCTTCTGGATGCTTCTGTCTAGGCTTTCTGCTATCCTGGAGCAAGTAAACTTGCAGGGCCTATCACACAAAGAGTTGGTCTAGATTATTTTGTGAGCCTCTCATACTTATGCATATGGCGGTACCAAAGATTCAGTGATTCTGAATATTTAAAATAAAATACTCCCTGACATATTACCTGTCAATTTTCATATTCTCTGCTCCATGTAGGCTTATCTTCTTTCTTCAGGTAAACAGCATTGTTTCTAGGGACTCTGATATGTTGGGCACACAAAAGGCACTCAATAAATGTTGGTTGTATAAAACATAAATATAATCAGTATTCCAATAGCAAAATGCTATTTTCTTCTTTTACTAAAGTTATACTGAGAAACATAGTTGAAATGAGAAATAGTTTCTCATCCAATGTTTAAGAAATATGATGTGCAAATGCATAAAATGGAATGAAAAATAAGCAATGTTTTCCTAGGGAAAAAAAATTTCTGTTTAATGTAATTTAATAAAAATCCTTCTATAGGCCATGGTAACTCATTTTATATTTTATTCTACATGGTAAACTTGGTCCTGGGACATGTAAGAAATTCAAATTTCACTTACCTCGTTCTTGCCAATTTTATGAATATTAAAAATTATGGATCAAATTTTCCCATCACTTTAGAAAGGTTTCTGCAAGCTTATGTAAATGTCATAAGAATTGCACAAGTGAAGTATAACATCCTGAGAAGGTTTATGTAAGTCTATTTAAACATAAAGAACTATATAAAAGGTCTGAATTGGGATGTATGATAGGAAGAATGTATGCAGCCCATATAAGCAGTTACCCAGTTTCAAACTAAACTAAGTATTATGCAAAATAGCAAAACTGCAACCAGACGCTTTGCCCAAATATCTCAAAGAAGAACATACTAAAAAAGTCAGGCTAGAAAAACATTCTCTCTCCAATCAAGACAAAGTTCTGTGTAAGGCATAAATCCTGCAAAATGCTCAATGTCAAAAAATAATTAGTCAAAAGCGATTCTCAGCAGGGGTTCGAAAACAATCTGTGTTTTCCAAAATCAGTTCTCTTGATGTGTTGTCAAGTTCACGAGGCATAAAGAATCTAAAATGGGCTTGCCGCAGAGAATTCATCCATGAGGCACAACCATTTCAGTTTGGACCTTTTCAAAATGGTGAACTGGGAAGCAGACATGCATGATTTAACTACTTCTAGAACAGACTCTTAGTGAAGGTGAAAACAATGATAATACCAAAGAAAATGTATGTTAATGAGCTAAATGAAATTGGAGGCAGTCATATAGATAGTATTATTACATGTAATTGGTTGCAGTTGTATTCAGAAAGCTTGAAAGATCATGATTTTAAAGTTATTTTAAAATACAGTAAAAAAGGAAAGGCTATTATCACTATGAATTTCTGGTTTCTGGCAATAAGAATGTTAAAAACATGTGTAGGAACTTGTTTGTGATTTGTGAGAACTCAAAGGGAGTCAGAAAGATGTGAAATACAAAATAAATTGTGAATAATAATGAAATTAAGTTAACACATCACATTAAATAGTCAATCCTTGGCTATTCACAGATGGATCATATACATTATGTTTTCTTTAACTCAAATTGTACTTTTGTGAAAGTGAAAAAATTAATAGCCAATATTTTTATATGATTTCAATTTCCATAAACACATAAACACCTATTTAGTAAACACATTATTTTATCTGATACACACACACACACACACACACACACACACACACACACATACCTTGAGTAGATACAACTCTTATTCTTACTTCACAGATAAGGAAACTGAAACAAAGATTAAATATTGAGTGTCATATATTCAAGCCTCTGAGAGAGGATTTGAATTTAGGTCTTTCTGACTCCAAATCCAACAGGAGTTCAGTGGACTACATTGTTTCCCTAGCTTTAAAATGACAGAGCTAAAAGGAACTTTAGATATTATCTATTTTAATAACTCCTGTATCCTTATAAACATGAAAATAAGAAAGCCAGTCAGGTTAGGTGACCTGCTCAAAGTCATACAAGACAATAGCACAGCTGTGAAATCTTATAACCAAGTTTATGGAGAGCAAATATTGTCCCTGCTTGATCTTTTGTTGTTTTGATATCTCTTTTTCATGCATGTCACATCACAACTTGGAAATGCAAACACTTACTTTACTACAGAGAAAGTTTGTCAGAGAACAACTGTCCAAAGGTGATGTTTTGCATCAGGCTGCAAAGTACAAAGGTCTTCTCTCTCAACTTGAGGCAACCTTAGCTAGATCCTGATGTAGAACAATAACAAAACAACAACAACAACAACAAATCACATTTATCTGGCACTTTAAGGCTAACCAAGTGCTTTCTTTCCTCATTGCCTACTTAGGAGACAGGGCATTCTTAGAGGTATTAGTATCCCCATTTTACAGATGAGTTAAAAGACATTAGGGGATTTACCTAAGGGTCATATAGCTAATAAGAAACAGTAGTGGGATTTGAGTTTGTCTTGTAAACCCAGCATTGACTCACAATATAAACTGATCATTACTTTTTCTGAAACAAGCTCTATTTATCAGATGACCTGGATCCTCATACTGATATTCCTTATGGAAGAAGGAAGGGCTCTAGCACACAATTATTGCTAATCCTATGACTTTGATTCATCATCATTAACATCATCGTCAAAATAATAATAAGGGCAATACCTAGCATTTATATAGCACCTGCTATGTGCTAGGATCTATGCTAATATACAAATATGCCATTTAATCCTCACAACAACCCTAGGAGTTAGGTACTCTTATCCCTTCGATATCCTTTGAATTTCAAATCTGGTTGCATAAACCAGACCATGACTCCCCCATAGAATACAAAGAATAGGGATAGGACACCCACAGACATGCAGAGAAAAGCACCCAGCAACACATGAATACCCAGAAATAGTCCTATGATGCATTGTTTCTGCTCTCCCATCTCCAACATTTTAAGATTCTGCTCCAGTAGTATCATAAGACCTAGTTTCAAACACCAGCAATAAACCTCTCTGGCTCCTTGCATTTATAAACTCTTAGCTTGAGTGAGGAGCTGCTCCATTTGGAAGGATATTGTTTGCAGCTGCTGCCCTGTCACCCCCTTAGCTGAACTGTCCTACCTTCTTTGCTGTACAAGCCAAAAGTCATCAATTTGTGGCTTCCTCATTTTGTTTGAAATGAATTTCCATATTATCAGATTTGTTTATCCTCAAATGTCAACACCAGGGCTAATGTAAGTCATTTGGGGATTTTCCATATCTTTCTTTTCCTCTATTATTATGGATAATGGAGAGTTGATTATAACTGCTTTTCCAGCACAAGACTCTAGAACTGGCAGAGAGCATTACATCAGCATGTTGCTTATGTGTTTTAATACACAAAATCATCATATGCAAATATCCAGCTGTGACATAATAAGCAAATTTACGAGGTCACTGATTGCTGTGCTGGTAACTACCTTAACCAAGAGCAGAAATAATACATTAAAACTTCACTAATTCAGATTAGCTTGATGGTAGATGTGGGAGAAGAACAGCTGCATATGAAAAATCTAAAATTCAAAATGTTTAAAAATAAATACAAATTTATGATTTCAAATACATACAGTAAGAAGAAATAGCTACTAATAAAACACTGCCAATAAAAATCCTGTTGGTTCTCTTTGAAAGGTTAGATGACTCATTTGTAATCACACATTAATTATCTATATGAACATAGATTCTGCTTCGGTACATGAACATATTTTTTTGTCCTAACCTTTAAACACTACCCTTTTAAGTTTATTTAAACTTTTGGTTGGCTTGCCAAAACCTTTCTTCACAAATAATTCAAAGATAAGATAATTTAACTTATTAGAAATTATGAAATAACATTTTGCACTTAAATCACTTTATAAACAGTCGAGAAACATTTTTAAGTGTTCACCATGTACCAGGGACTATGCTATATGCAATGAAGATATAAAGACAAAAGACAGTCAAGCTTCCTTAGGGAGCTCACAAGCTGATGCAGAAGAAAAGCAAAAATATACATACCCACATAAGGGTCTCACAATTTAATGGAAAAGAAAAGCAAAGAAACATATATGTGTTTGTATACATATATATACATATATATATGGGAAGAAAAGCTTGCTACAATAGAAAATAGGATCTTAGATAGAGCTTGAAGGAAGCCAGAAAGTGGAGATGAGAAGTTTATTTCAATATATTATCTCATATTAATTATCTTACCAAAATCATCTGAAAAGTAGGCAAATTAGGTATTCTCTTGCTGAATAGGTCAACTGAAACTCATAGATATTAAGTGATTTCCTTAAAAATCATACAGAAATTAATTATTATTAGAGAACCCAGGATTCTTGATGTCTCCTTTTTGAATTAAAACACTGAAATTTGTTAGAATCATAGATTTAGGGCTGAAAGAACTAATCATCCAGCCTAATCGATTAATTCTACAGATGAGGAAACATGCCTCAAAATGTTAAATGCCTTGTCTAAGGTTATATAGATAGTAAGTGAATAAACCAAAAATTTGAACTCAATTCCTCTAATTTCACATCTGATTTTCTCGTCTCTTATGAATTATAACTTCAAAGCAAAAAATAGAGATGATGCATGATGAACAGCTATTGTATTTCATGAAATCACTTTAACATTCACTAGACTTTCCTATATTTCACAAATCTCTATTTCTCTCCCTCTTTTTTTTTTTTTTTCAAGCAGATATTAGTTGATAAGATTGAAAGACCAATGCATACTAGGTCAAAGTCAGTTTTCATCAATAAACAGTAACATGACAATATTGAATGAAATGGGATAAGATCCATACTTCAGATTATTATAGTAATGGCTAGCACTGGACAAGCATATAGTAGTTCTTAGCAACTCAATACAATTCAATTCAAAACACATTGATTAAATTCTTACTAGGTGCAAGGCACTGTGCTAAGTCCTACAGCTAATGAAATGAGACAGGTACTTGCTTTTATGGAATTTCTAGTCTAATTGGGGTAATAGAGATCATCATAAATTTGGAGTTAGAAAGGACTTTGGAAGCCATTGGTCAAACACTCTAATTTCATAGAAGAGGCAATTGAGACAGATTAACTAATTTACTTCATACAGGTAGTAAGTGGTAATAACAGGTCCTCTGACTTTAAAGCCAGTGATCTTTCCACTGTCTCATGCTGCTTTATAGATAAAACAAAGAGAAAATAATCCTTATATATTTCTGATAGGTGTGTGTTTATATCTATATATGTATTTCCATCCATACATCCATCTATTTATTTATAAGTACATAAAAAAAGACTCCAAACAGTAGTATATATTATTTGGACATTTCAGTGTTCAGTGGGGATCAAGAAAGACTTAATGGAATCTATAACAGTTGATTCTGTACTTTAAGAAAGGATCAAATTTTAAAAGGTGGTGGTTATTGTATGTAGGGAAGGGAGAGACACACACTGATGATAGGGAAAGAGGTATTGTACCATAGGTAGTGATGAGTTATTTTTATGATACCTCCTTTAAATTGCTGCTCTTAAACCCAAAGAAAGGTGAAATTAGCCAATGGGCAAACCAACTACAAGGAAGATTGATGTGCCTTGCCAGGTAGCTCTATAAGCCATCTTAAAGGTAAACTTTCTGGGGTTTTCTGATCCACCTCTTTAACACTGAGCTGAAGTTGCAGCCACTTCTCTGGAAGCTACATCGGCAAACCAGAGGGCTCCATGCATTGTTATTTACATCTCTTTTATAGTAACATGGGATTCAATTTCAGCTTTCCTTTAATCTGGGGTTTTAATTCTAACAGTACACCCAACAAAAGTCTGCAATATTAGTAATGGAGAAAACTATCTGTGGAAAAAGATTCAGCTTTCAAAAGGAAGGAGGCTTTAAATCATATGAAGGCTTCAGAAGCAAGTAAAAAAGGCACAGATTACAAAATGTTGATATGATAAATGTTAAGCCTAATATATTTTTTCAATTCAATCAGAATGAAAATGTGCCAATATTTTTAGGCATGCATCAATCAGAAAGCATCAAAGCCCATTCACAAGGGCATATATTATATACACATATACAGTACACATTATATATGTATGTATATATACAAACATGTTTCCATTGTCTTGGGTACTGTGGCATTTAAAAAGTTTGAGAGATGATTTCTGGGCAATTTAATTTTATGAATGATGCCAGTATTTTAATAAAAGGATTGCCATTTGGCCGTCTCTCACTTAGATCAAAGATAATCATAGCGACAGGTTCCAATGTGCCCTTTTGGAAGAAGGGTGGGTAAACTCTGACTGGTTAACAATTAATGAAAGAATGAATATTACAATGAGGGACTGAATCTATTCAAATGAACTTTGACTATGTCATTTACTTCTAAGTTACTGCCAATTATGGGAAATCTATTCAAAGAATTTATCCCTACCCAAACCTGAGTAGAGTATAATGGCTTTCCTAAGGACTGGGGTACGAACAAGAAAGAGAACTAATCTAATTTTGTTACCAGTAATGTCCTTCAAGAGACTGAACTTTTGAAATCTGGACTTTAGAAACAGTAGGGAACTCTGTATATCCCCAAATCATTGGTTATTGATAATCATTTCTCTCAAGTATAAAATATGTTTGCATTTGTGTGTGTGTGTGTGTGTGTGTGTGTGTGTGTGTGTGTGTATATATATATATATATATGTGTGTGTGTGTATAATATATGTATATATGTATACATATTATGGCTCCTTTTCCACTAAACACTAATCCCCTCCCAAAACCATTCCAGGATAATGGAGTAACAGGAGGCAAAGTCCAAGAGGTCAGGTTTTGATTCTGGATTTGTTTAAAGAAAGCCAAAGAAACAATAAGAAGATGGTTAGAATACATTTTCCCCAAGGATTCCTGCCCTTTGGGTTTGGGTGTATGGGGAAGTGATAGATAGTTGAAGTAGAATTTGAGTTCTCTTATATCCTTCAAATATTTCTTTTTCTGACTTATGTCACTCATTTATTCATTTCAGGATGTTGTGTTCCCTAACCTTCTGTAAAACCCAGAAAAGGATATGTTTTGTTAGTTTTATAAGACTCTTCTTCATTTAGGTTAAATCCATTTTAGCAAGAAATCCTAGAGTCTGCAAATGAGCAGCAAAAATTGCTGAAAGGAAGAGTTATTACTGATGGCTGCCAAGTACCTCCTGCGATAGAAAAGTTTCCATTATCACAAATTATTTGCAGGTCCTTTTCTAAAGTATGTAACACTTCTATAGAACTGAGGAGGTCAGAAGAGGGAAGTGGTAAATGAAAGTGGAGTATACTTTCATTCCTGGCAAAGTGACATCTCTCTTTTAAAGTAATCGATCAGACCAAGGACCCAATAAGGATACCTTGTACCCCAGTTTGGTGTTATGACTCAGCTGCTGCTAACCAGAGTCATTCTGAATACTGGAAGCAACTTGAAACAAGCCGGGATGGAGATGGATAGTGTGGCTCATTGTGTTAAAATATCCCTTTCCAGTATCAGATGAAAGACTCAAGGTGATTGTGTTGCCTGAGTGATAATAAGTATAACTTATAGGATATGAAATAGCTTTGTTCAAGTATATAAAAAGCTGGCAAATGGAAAAAAAGATTACATCTGTTCTGTTTGTCCCTAAAGGGGTGGAAAGCTATGGTGGAAATCAAAGGGAGGCAAGTTTGAAATGTCCCAAAGTGGACTGGGATGCTTTAGGAAGTAATGGGATCACTCTCAGTGAAATTCTTTGAATATAGGCTAGATGATTAACTCATTTAAGATGCTATGGCTTTCAAAAGCTTTTCATACTATGTAAAGCCCTTCTTAACTTAGCCCTTTCCTATCTTTTTAGAACTCTTATAATTTATTCCCATATAGTCTAGATTCTAGTTCTATTGCCCGCTTCTATCTAATCTAACCCTCACTTCTATTTTTTATTTTACCCAGATGTGCTATGGCTAGAATACTCTCCTTCCAATTCTTGGCCTTCTTTGACTTCTTCAAGAATCAACACAAATCTTACTTTCTACAAGAGGTCTTTCCTGGACTCTTCTGTGTTCCTATCTCCATCTTCTGCAGATTACTTCTATCTGAGTGTACCTTGTATTTATACTATGCTATACTTTACATATATACTATACTATATATATGTTATTTGCATCTGGGGTTGGATTTGAACTCAGGTCCTCCTGACTCCAGTGCTAATGCTCTATTCATTGAACCATCTTCTCCAATCTCTTGATCTCTGGTCACTGGATCCATATGGCTCTGAAAGGGAAAATGAGGAGGGGACCTTGCCCAGCTCTCCCTCACTTCAATCCAATTCACTTGCATATCATCTCCCTGAGGTCATGGTCCTCTTGGAGAACAAATGGCAAACAATAGCAATAAAATAACTGTAATAATAACAACAATTTGCATATTGTCTTTCTTATTAGAAAAAAAGTTCCTTGAAAGCAGGGATCATGATTTTGCCTTTCTTTACATTCCCAGGGTTTAGCACAGTGTCTAACACCTTAGTAAATGCTAACAAGTGGTGTCTGATTTACTATGGAGCATATTTCTATTCAGAAATGAGCTGAATTGGATGGTCTCTAAAGTTCCTTCTGACAGATTTTGAAGAGACTACAAAATTTATTTTTCTGAAAAATGCCATCAGAGATTTGGAAAAATACAATTTTGGAAATATTAAAGATTGTAATTAGAAAAATTTGGGATGGTAGAGGAGAGAAAAGTTATCACTCCTAAAGTCCCTTCATCTTCCAGTAATAATACACTTAAGAAATATAGATATTCTAGTTTTAATATCTTTTTAACAGATCTAGGTAACCAATCTATTTTTAGTTGAGAAACATTAAAATATAATTTGTACAATTTATTTTGTTATATATGTCATCTTTAGAAATGGAAAGGAAAAGATGAAACATTTAGGAAATTTTTTTCCTCTTCTTTTTTGTCAGGGAAAAAAAAAAGATAATAAGAAGGGAAGAAGACACCATATTTCTTTCCTGAATTTTTCTAAGCCTTCAAATGCTTATCTCTATTACCTTTCTGATTCAATCCCTGTACAGTATTTCCTTGCTGTCATGATCGCTTATGTTACACATATGCTTTTCACTTATGAATGGGGACAGCTAAGACCTGGCTGTAGCAATTTATTCATTAATGATGAAAAGATGAGGAAGATGCCATTTTCCTATTTTGTTTCTCTATCAGACTTCCTTTTCCCAGGTAGATTTGGAGAAAATAGGAAAGTGGAAAGGAACACACACACACACACACACACACACACACACACACAAATGTACACACACACTCTATCCACTCACAGAAGAATTCTATTTCATCTCCAAATTTATATCATGTAATGGATTTCTCAAAAAAATATTCAAGCCAAGTTAGCAAGTATTAACTAATCCTCTTATGCCCCACCCACTCCCTCACTAGGGTGAGGCTTTTGAACTTGTTTACCATTTTGTGGAAGACCAAAGGATAACCATAATAGGAAAATTATTAATATGCTCTTGATTCTATCCCCACTACAACTCTTCTCTTGAGAACAAGTCCCAAAAGAGACTCAAATTCAAAATGTCCAATACAGAATTCAGCTTATTTCCTACTTTCATTCACTTAGATTCACATCTTTAGAGTAGCCCTTAACTCTTCTCTTACTCTTGCTATGCCACATATTTTGTATTCATGTGTATTATTTGTACATATTAGCAAAAAATTTTGTTTCATATATTATTAATAAATATGTAAATATCATATTTGCTAATATTTGCACAGTTATAATTTCAAAATTGAACTGTTTTTTTTTTTGATTGTTTTGGTATCTCCAAGGCCTGACATGTGGTAAGTGCTCATTCAAAAAAAAAAATGTTCCTATTGTCTGGCATTGTACTATATGAAAGTAATAGCAAATAAAAGCTAAAAACTCATATATACCCAAAATAAGGTCTACTTTCTTCCACTTGAATCTCATAGTTCACAAATAGGAAAGGTAGGAAAACAGATAAGAAGTATCAATAAGTGTGTCTACTATCTAAATTCATGACATAATTGTTAACTGTCTTTAACTAGCTCAAAACAATGCATGTCATGTAGACATAGCAAACAAGTTAATGTTAATTCAGAGTTTTTGTACATTATTTCACACTTAGAGCTTCTTGAATTTATTAGATGGATCCATGGGCAAGTATGTTTAAAAAAAGGAGGTAAAGTGGGGCTTTACCATGATGTAGATGGAGTAAGACTTAAGGCTTCAGAATTCATAAATGCTTAAAACATAGTTAAAGTCAGTGGTCTAGAGAACATGATGCAAGTTAAATTTGACTTCATAGTGATGACAATATTTGGTAGAAGATAACTCACAATTAGGATATAACAACTAAAAGAAAGAATTCAAAACTCATAAATAGGATATAACAACTAAAAGAAAGAATTCAAAACTCACAAATAGGATATAACAACTAAAAGAAAATTCAAAAAGAATAGATTAAATAAAATAGAATTGAATTGTATATCAAGAAGATAAATTCCTATAAATAAATCTGAGCCAGAGGAGAAACATGGCAGTGAGAATTTTGGTGAGAATCAATGGAAAGAAACAAAAATGATATTGTCATATACAGAGGCTACATATGTATAGGATAGAACCAAAAAATGGATAATAATTTCTTAATCAACTTGTTAAGCCTTTAGGAAACTGAGTTTTTTTTGGGGGGATTTATGAGAGTATCTCACTATGAAAATTGTAGACATACTCATTAATGACTTGAAGAAAGGATAGGATATCCTCTGATTTATTTTCAATGCATTGAATTACCCCCAAGATTCATTGATTGGAACAGACATTGAGGGAGGAAAAAATTGAGACACCATCATTGCAGATTGGCTTTTTTCACTTTCTTTTATTGTGTGAAAGGTTATGAAAACATAATAAAGCTAAAAATAGTTTTGATATTAAGGAAAAATTTATCTTTTTACCCTCCCCATCAAGAGCCAATCTGTCCCAAAACAGTTATTAGCAATTTTTGGTGGAGAGGAGGGAAGGTTTCCTTCTAGCATTTAGGTATATTCAATTTTCAGAAATGGAAGAATTCTCAAAAGTCATCTAGTCAGATGTAATTAGAAGTTCCCTCTAAAACATCCTTCTGAGTTCAAATATGGCCTCAGACATTTAGTAGTTGTATGACCCTGAGCAAGTACTTAAGCCAGTTTATCTTAATACTTCATCTGTAAAATGAGCTGGAGAAGGAAATGAAAAGTAGCTTTGGATGATGATGATGATGATGATGATGATAAAAATGAAGTGGAAAAATACCTTTGCCAAGAAAACTCAAGTAGGGTCACAAAGAAACAGACAAAACTTAAAACTGAACAACTGTATTATCCACAAAAATAGTCATCTAGTCCCATCATCAAAGAGAATCCACAATCAGGATTGGATAACCACTGAATCATTTCCTAGTTCTGAATCTATTTTTCTATGACAACACTCTGACATTATATTGAAAGGAAATCATAAATTTAAGCTAGTAAGTTGGATTTTCATGTGACTTAAATTTCCCAACCTATCCATTTTCCATTCCCATCCCAGAGAGCAATTCCTTATAGCAAAGAACTCTAGATTTCCTTCATAGACTAATTGTACACTATCTCAGAGTCTGATTCTTTTTGTACAGCAAAACAATGGTTTGGACATGTATACTTATTTTGTATTTAACTTATACTTTAACATATTTAACATGTATTGATCATCCTGCCATTTAGGGGAAGGAGGGGAAAAATTGGAACAAAAGTTTTGGCAATTGTCAATGCTATAAAATTACCCATGCATATAACTTGTAAATAAAAAGCTATTAAAAAAAAAGAAGAACTTTAAAAGGAATTGGAGGAAGAGAGTTTGAAAAAACTTAATTGACATTTTAAAAATCTCCAGTTCTACATACCCAGAGTCTGCCATCATTGCAAAAATCTAATGGGAAATACTTCCTTATATCTCTTCTTTGTAGCAAAGTTTGGTCACTTTAAGTTCATAGTATTTGGTTTTCATTTACATTACTCCAGCAATTATGTATATTGTTTTCCTGATTCTTCACTTATTTCAGTTTGCATCAGTTTACATTAGTCTTCTCATGTATTCAACATAGTGTTTATTACAAAAGGATAATATCTTATTATATTAATGTGAGATAACTTGTTTAGTCATTTCCCAATCTGTGGGAAACTATTTTTTTCTAGACTGTAGCTATTTTGTTACTCTAAAATGTTCTAGTATAAATATTTTGTTATACATATATGTATATCCATACAGATATATGTGTGTATAAAACAATCTGGACACAAAACACAGACACAAAAACATATATAAAAATCTTCTTTTCTCTCACTGATCTCTTTGAGTATGTCAAAAAGGATTTTGACATTTTAGTCATTTTTTCCATGTGGACATTTTATTGTTGACTTCAAATATGCTGGCTTCCGATATAATCAATTGTTTCTTATTATGGGAATTAAAAGTTTCAGTACAAGAAGGAAAAATAAAATGATGGAATAGAATCTTTAAAATGCAATTTTTAAAATGAGGAAACTGAGGCTGAGCAAGGTTATGTGACTTGCCAAGAATCACACAGGTAGCATGTGAGGTAGGATTTGAATTCAGGTTTTCCTAACTCTCAGCACTACTACCCATCATGTCATCTGTCTCCTAAAAGCCTCCTTCTCTTCATCAGTTATAACCCATCACACTTATAAGAAATACTGACATGTATAAGCAAAAATATTTTCTTTACAATGGCAGGTGAAGAAATGAAGGTTTTTTGAGAAGTAGCTTGCCTTGTAATCATACAGTTAATAAGTGACAGGTAGAATTTGAACACAGGTCTACTGCGTCTACATCCAGTATTCTTTCCACTTTATATATTATATTATCTTCCAAATAAAATATTTTTAAAATATTAATTTCAGATACAATAATAGGCAATAACAATGTGCAGAAACCTTGGTACATAGGCAAGAGTGGGGGAAAATTCAAATAGAAATGCAAATTGCTATGATCATATGATAAAGATAAAAGTAAGCTTATTCTCAAAATGTTTTCCTCCAATGCTCAAAACCCAATGTCTTTAAGATACCCCAGACTTCATATTGGATAGTCCTAATACCTAAAGCCTCTTACCCTATCAAAGCTACATATCCCTAATATCAGACAAGTAATAGACTTGGTACCTGCTACCTAGATGTGTCTCAGTTTGGAATCTGGAACTCTACTGTGGGCCCTCAGTTTCCAATTTTGCCCAGATATCCCACAGCAGATATAAAAAAAATGTTCTCTTGCCCAAGCAAAAATAACTTTCTGGCTTGAGATTTGTTTTTCTAGACTAAAATTAACCTAGTTAAATTTAGAAAATTTTCTATGCTTTTTGGAGTATGAGATGCAATAGATTTTATTCCTCTTTTCCCTGTTGATTTTGATTTAATGTGCTATAAATGCCACTTGCAAATAGTTACTTGCACAGAAAGTATAATGATTTATGCTAGACAAGTCATAAAAAATGCTGATTTCATTTATTTTAAAGCCTATGTACCTCCTAGGGGAAAGGATAGGTGGTTAAATATTGTTATTTGACTGGTAAATTTGCTGTACTTATTTGCAAAGTTGATCTAAACTTATTGCTTCCTTTTAAATGCTTGGAGTTTCTGTAACTTGAACCAGTCTTCAAATGCACATTAAAGATAACCATCAACAGAAAAATTTCAAGAGTTCCAAACACAGCACAGGTCAGGATTGTACTTCTTTCACTATCCAGAGTGAGGAATGGGAGATAGAAGGAGGCAATTAAATGGCTTAGAGGATAGAGCACTGGGCCTGGACTCAAGAAAACCTTAGTTCAAATATAACCTCAGAAACATATTAGCTGTGTGATCCAGGACAAGTCATTTAATCTCTGCCTCCATGCACTGGAGAGGGAAATGGTAAACCACTCCAGTATCTTTGCCAAGAAAACCCTATGGATAGTATTGACATGCTATTGTCTAAGGGGTCAACGAAGAGTTGGACAGGATTGAACAACAAGAAAAAGGAGCTAAGGAAGAAATAATGGAATGAGCAGTTGATTTGGAATGACATCATTTGGGTCTTAATCTTGTTTCTTCAACAAACTGTAAAACCATGAGATTTCACTTTTTTGAAGCCATTTCCTTATGCATAAGATGAAAGAGTTGGGGTAGATGATTGGTAAGATCTCCCTCACTTCCAAATGTAGTTCCTACTATAACTACAGTTTATGTCACAAGTAAATTTAAGTTCACAGGGAAATCCGGACTTGAAGAAATATAAGAAATCCTAAGTCAGTTCCCTATCTTTCATTAACCCTTGGTCAATCCAACCTATGCTGAAAAAATTCAAGAGTTAAAAATATTATCACTGTGCTTCCCACTCCCACTGTGCTTAAAGAGCTTGTATTTTATTCTAGAGGCAAAAGGGATCCATTGAAGAGTTTTGAAGTATAAAAATGATATAGTTCAAGATTAGAATGATTATTTTGGCAAATATGTGAAGCAGAGATGAGAGGGGGAAGAATGCATCAATGGAGGATGACTGATGTGGAGGATATTAATTTAACATAGTTCAGGTGAAAGGCAATGCAGGTTTGAAGTAAGGTGAGGGCTGTGCATGTAGAGAAAGTATGAGTACCAACTGTTTACTGAAGTATGCCCTTCTCCTGAACCATGAATGTATCATCTTTGGTATGTTTACCCTTGCCACCACTACACCTGGGATGGTTTTGAATTCTAGCTTTGACACTAATCACAAATCAACTTTTTTGGGTCTCAATTTTTTTGTGTCAAATGATAGAACTGAAATGTAAGATTTCTTTTACTATCTAGTCTATGGTCTTATATATCTGATTATCCTTTGGTGATCAGAGCTTCTGACTTTGTATTGCCTACTATCAATTTCATTTCTGAAAAGTGAGAAAGAACTTTCCTTCATGCTCCTTTTGTCCAAAGCAAACTGACCTTCTACTTCTCTGCTAAGATACTCACTACCCCCTATACCTAGAATTTAGTCTTCTTAGCCTTCAAGGCTCAGTTCAAGCGCCTCCCCTTAAAAGAAGCATTTTTTGATGCTTCTGGTTATTAGTATTCTCCCCCCTCCAATATTTTTTCCTTTATAATGACTATATATTGGTATTAATCTGTGTACATACTGTGCCATTTACCTCCAGCCCCAACCATCACCATTATCACTTCTCCCAAAAGAAATTCTTATAGACCAAGACCAATTCATTTTTGTCTTTGTATGTCCAATATCTGGCAGAGAAGCTATAATATAGCAGGTGCTTAATAATGAATGACTCAAAGGTGATATTTCCCAAGAGATTATAAAGGATTCTTTAAAATTTTGTGCAACACAATGGATAATTAAGCAATAAGTTCATTATATCATAGAATGAACAGTGAAAGAGACCCCAGATTCCAATTCTTTTATTTTACAGATAAAGGAAATGAGATCCAATAAGGTTCAACTCAATTCAATAAACATTTACCACATTTACTATGTGCCAGGAACTATACTAAAAATTGGGTTGACTTACTGAAGGTTAAAAAAGTAATCAGTGATCAAACTGGAATTCAAATGTAGGTCCTCTAATACTAAAACACAGTAGTCTGTTTTGTCTTGTTGGGATAACATGCTTGTCCAGGATAACATGGCAGTTTGCCACCCTGGAAACTCTACTTGAGTAGAATTTGCTCACCTATTTGATAGGGGGATGCCATCTTTCAATATGACCTCCTTTTCTTCCTCTTTTTCTTCTTTGCAGGTTAATGTCTACAGTTATATGAAGCCTCTCTGCCCCTCAGAAAAGCTGTTTCTGCCATCAGGGTAACTAAGTAACTTTTAAGCTGTATGAGATCTTCATTATGCAAGGTGCTAAGACAAAGTAACCACTGATCTGTGAAGGAAATTGAGCTTCATCTCTGGGATTTCAAAAGGACTTTTGAAGACAAATGACAGGGCTCCTAAGTGAAAGATAATACTTGAGAAATTTTGTAAGTCATAGTAACAAGAAGTCTGTACTATCTTCCCTTAAAAACAAAAATGTTGTGCAATATGGGTTTTTTATAAGCAAGGAGCTCCCAAGTTAGGTAGAGAAAAACACTCCACAAAAAAATGCATCAGCCAAAAGTGTTGGGCTAAATTGTCCAATTACTCAGGCTAGACAGAAACTTTTAGAATGCAGCACACATACACAACTGGCTGAACTTGTTAGCTCGTTTTCAATCACAATGAACAACAAGGTAGTTTCTTTTTTCTCTGAGATGAAAAACGAATAAGGTCATGAACCAGATATGTATCATTATTGTTCCTATTTGAAGAGGCCATGGCCAATAATATTATTTCCTGTGTTAGCTGTGAGACTTGATAAAGGCAGAAGAACAGGCAAGAGGAATGCACATCCCTGTACTCCTAAAAAAGCCCAGGTTCCCAGAGCTGCAGCCTTCTGAAAATTCTAAGGCAAAGAAAGTGGGTTAGCGGAGAGGGAAAAATAATACTGACAAACTAATCATAGGCTAGACACCTTACATATATTTAATAATTGTTGAATGAGTGAATTAAAGATCCTTTATTTAATCAATACCATTGGAACACAAAAGGTGAGAAAAGGAACAAATTTTAGAAGTCACTTACTCCTGTCCCTTAGTTTGTTAGATGAAGAAATTAAAATGTTTTGTGAATTCTAAAACAGATCCTGGATAGAATATGAGTTGAGGCTTTAAAAAATTAAATTTAATAAGAACAAATATAAAATACTAAATTTGGGTTTAAAAAATCAATTTCATAAGTTTAGAATGAAGGGGACCACTGTCTGGAAAACAGCTTATATGGAAAAAAGACCTGATGAGCTGGTGAACTACAAGCTTGATATAATTTGGCAGTATGATGTGATATCTAAACGAATTATGCAATCTAATTCCATTTAATGAAACAAAGTTTCTAGATCATAGAAGATGATATTGGTTCTAGTCAAACCACACCTGAGCTCAATTCCAGATGCCACATTTTATCAAAAACAATCTGGAATTTACCAATCAATTGTTAAGGTGTTTATTAAATAACTTCTATACGCTACACATTTTGCTAGATACTTACGATACAAAGATAATAGCAAAAATAAGCCATACCCTAATAGATTTTATAATATAATCTAGCCAGGGGAGATAATATATTTATGTAGACATATCCAGAATAGATCTCACCCCCCCATCCCACACTTATATATACATACATATACACATGTATGGCATCTACATGTATGTGTGTATGTATAAGTATATATATATATATGTGCATATATCTACACTTGTGTATATATGCATATATATGTTATAATCAACATAGATAAAAGGTGATTTTGGAAAGAAGACATTAGCTAGAGGAATAATTAAAGATTTCATGGAAAAGCTAATGCTTGACTCATCTTTGAAACTAAGGACTCTAATAGACATAAATAAAAAAGTCTAGACTAGACTAAAACCCAAGATACATAAGAACTGGCGAAGAAATTGGTAATGTATAGACTAGATAGAAGAGAGAAGACTAAGAAGGAAACTTTGTAGCTGCCTTGGTTTCTATAATTTGTCCCAAATCAAAGTTAGCAACAAAAACAAGTATTTTTTCATTATATAGTGCTATGCTCTTTCTACTTTCACAAAAGAGATCACTCATGGAGTAAAATATGTATGACTCAGTCAGTTTTTTCATAAAGTCCACAGTTACCCCCAAACCTTCAGGCATTCTAAAGAACTTAAAGATTAGTCCAATCTTGTGATGATCTAAAATAAAGATTTCATGCTCCTTTGACTGATCTCTTCATCTCCATTTTTTACAAAATCATTGCTCACTTATGAACACTCTGCTTTTTATCTCTTCTCTTGAAAAAAATCCATCAACACATTTTCAAAACAAACATAGGATTTCTTTTATAATGCTTCTCTTAGAGTATATGTCACATACTTATGATAAAATCAAAGATGGGGATATTCAATAATACATCCTTTTTAAAAATTATTTTTTAACACATTGCTTTATGAATCATGTTGACAGAGAAAAATCAGATCAAAATGGAAAAGGGAGAGATACGAAAAAAAAAAACAGAAAAAAGAAGTGAATATAGCATGTGTTGATTTACATTCAGTCTCTAGTTCTTTTTCTGGATACAGATGGCATTTTCTGTCCAAAGTCTATTATGATTGCTTTAGATCACTGAAGTACTGAGAAGAACTGAGTTTCATAGTTGATCATCACATATTCTTGATATTATTATATACAATTTTATTCCTAGTTCTGCTTGTTTCACTGAGCATTAGTTAGGGTAAATCTTTCTAGGCCTTTTTAAAGTCAATTTATTGGGAATAATATTTCCTTACCTTCATATACCACAACTTGTTTAGTCATTCCCCAATTGATGTGCAAATACTACATATCCTTTACAGGATAGAACTGGTTATTTACTGTATGTTAGAAATTTCTGTCTTTTTACTAAATGCTCCTGCTTGTAGTAATACTACCGAGACATAGCATGCATCAGTACAACCAAGTCTGCAATGTGCTTGCATGAAATAATTTTGCAAACTTAAAGCATTAACTTACTGACATCATCATTATCACCAGGGAATTATGTGGCATCATAGTAGATAGAATGGTCCATACAATCAGAAAAATCTGAATTTGAATACTCCTTTTGACACTTAAAAGTTGTGCCCTGAGCTATTTTAACCTATATTTTAGCATCTTCATCTGTAAAATGGGGATAATAATACCATGAATAAGCACCTCCCTCAGAGAATTGTTATAAATCAAATGAGGTAAACTGGATTAAGTGTCTTGCCCAGGGTCACACAAGCAGTAAGTATTTGAGGTCAGATTCGAAGTTAGGAAGATGTGCCTTCTTGACCAAATTGTTGTTTGTGAATCTCAATTCTATGCCAGAAGACTGGAAAACTACTTCTAGTTTATATCAGTTCTTATGGATTTAATTAACATCTCTGAGATTGATGCTCAGATATATAAATCTAATCTTTGTCTCTCTCCTGAGCTTCTAATATCACCAACAACCTACTGGATATTTTTACTCAGATATCCCATAGGCATTTGAAACTCAACATGTTCAAAATAGAATTCATAATCTGTATCCCCCTCAAACCTATTTCCCAAATTGGATTGCAATTTGTATCATCCTCTACTGCACACTCTCTCTCATCCCACATAGTCAATTGCCAAATTTGTCATCTTCACATTTTTTACATCCATCTCCTCTCTCACAGTCAGGTTTCCATAATTTCTTGCCTAAACTACTGTAACAATGTCTTAATTGGCTTTCCTGCCGCAAGTTTCTCTTCATTCTAACTTATTCTGTACTGATATGCATAACAAAAAGGTCTGCATGTGCCACTTCTAAACTCAGTAATGGCTCTATTGACTCTAAAAGTGAATAAAAACTTCTCAGTTGAAATTCAAAGCCATTCACACTCTTACCCCAAATTACTTATACAACTTCATTGCATAGTACTTTCTTTTATCCACTCTAAGGTCTGCTCAGTATGGTCTTCACATGATCGTCTATTTTCCTTCTGATGGCTATCCCCATAGTATTCATTGCACTCCCTTCACACCTAGATCTGGTAGATTCTTTACTTTATTGTACAAATAATAATAAGAAAGACTGTTGTTTAAGAAACTGTGAATTTCTATTACATTCAGTTTATTTTTTGCAATTTCATGTAAAGATAGTTTTATCATTTATTTCGAGAAATTTTGTTTCAGAGTTCTTTCCTTTCATCCTATTCCTCCTGCCTACCCAATCAGCAAGCAATTTGAGTGAGATTATATATGAACTATCACGTTAAACATATTTCTACATTAGTCATGTTGTGAAAGAAGAATAAGGACAAAAAGAGAAAACCACAAGAAAGAAAAAACTAATGTCAAAAAGTGAAAATAATATGCTTTGATTTGCATTCAGACTCCACGGATTGTTTTTTTTTTTTTTTTTTTTCCAAATGCAGCTAGAATTTTTCCTCATGATTCTTTTGCTATTGTCTCTGATCACTATATTGCTGGGAAGGAAAAATATGATCATAGTTGATCATTTTGTTGTTACTGTGTTCAATATTCTTCTGGTTCTGTTCATTTCCCTCAGCATCCAATAATGTAAGACTTTCCAGGTTTTTCTGAAATATACTTGTCATTATTTCTTATAGCAAAATACTATTTCATCACATTCATATCCCAAAACTTGGTCAGCCATTCCCCAGCTGATGGGCATCCCCACAATATATTCACACATATACATACACATATAGTTGAAGTGACTTAGCTAGCATCACATAGTTAAGAAGTGTCTCAGTGAGGATCTGAATCTAATTCCTCCAGGCTTCAAATCTACTACATAGATCTCTAGACCCTGGCTTTAAGTTCTTCTGTGATTTCAGATTTCTTGTCTACATACTGAGAAATTTGTCTATATATATGTACAAAATTCTGAGTTCAAATTTGCTAACTGAATCTTTTCTGCTGTTGTTCACCTTAGTATAGATGTCAGCACTTTATTAAATTTGTTCCCACTACTCCCTGGGTTCCATTATAACTTCACAGGAGAACATTTGTATCCATGTTGTCTGTTTAAGAATGGAAGCTCATAAACACTAGTGACTGAGCAATATTCAATATGCTTGCTACAATGCCAAGCTGAGGTGAATAATGTGAACTTTTTAATGATGATGAGGAGGAAGGTCACTTCTTTAAAAAATGTATTTCTACATAGTCTCAAAGGAAATACTGATTAGACTAATGTAATGAAGTCCTCATCTCTTCCTTAAAAATATATTTTTTAAGATTCTCATGGTTTAATGGAAGATTACAACATAGCAATTACCAGCCAAAAAAAAAAACCTATTCTCAAATATGATCATTATAATCCTGTTCTTTATTAAACATTTGAAAGGAATGGCATAATGGCTCTTCAAGGACAGCTTCATTAGAAAAATAGAATAATCTGCTGTGTAATGTGTTTAAAATGTTTTCTAAAATAGTGTTGTCATTAAGATAATCAGTACCTGCTGATCAAAGAGTCAACAATGAATGTTCTCCTAGCCAGTTTAAATGGAGGGAAGAGAGATGCTACATCCATATAATTCCTTCTACTGTAAATCATACTAACGGAGGAGCCTCCAAAATACATTAGGTATCACATCAACAAACCGTTTATTTTCTTCATTCCACAAAATCTGGAATCTTTGCGTTACCTTTTCCCACAATATTACCTTTGTATATTCATATATATCACAGCATCAAAGTATCTCAGAATTGACGTCAGCTATCTAATTCAATCTATCAGTAGGAATTGCTTCTACAACACTTAATAAATAGTCACATAAAATATTTATGATCAAACTTTTATATATCTATATATAGATATGTATGTGTGTATACATATGTATATATAGATAGATATAAATGTTATATATATATACATACATAAATACACATTATATAAGATATGTATATGTATATACATATACACATATATATGAAAATGTTATCAATATTCTTAAAACTGTCATTATTAAGATAGCTTGAAAGAAAGTTTGAGTCTAAGTTGTATATGATGGGGATGATTCTAAGAAAGAAAATTGGGTAGGAAAAAGTAAAAAGGAACAATTATATTATAAAAATAGAGTGTAAAAGACAGAACTAATACAGAAGAAGCAGGTTGGGAGGGAGAGCTGGTAAAGTTGGAAACTTACTCTCATTTGGATTAAAGAGGAAAGAAGGTGAACATCTGAAAGAGTATCTAGTCTTCTGAATATGTAGACAAGTAAGAAAACCATGAGGCAGAGTGGGGAAGAACTTTTAAAGGGACATGTTAATTGGGATTTGGGAGTGTGAGGGGAGAATATTGGGGGGGACTATTAGAAAGATGGGGAAAATGAGGTAAGGGAGAATGGGGGAAGGTAACAGGGACAAAGTAGAAAGAGGTTGGAAAAAATAGTAAAAATAAGATGGAGGGAAATTCACAAATAGTAATTATAAATTTGAAAATGAATGGGATGTTTAAAACAGCCCTTTTTGTGGTAGCAAAGAACTGAAAATCACAGTGATCCACATCAATTGGGGAATGTTTGAACAAGGTATGGTATTTAGTTGTGATAGAATTCTATTGTACTGCAACAGATGATGAACTCAATGGTCTTGGAAGGGCACAGAAAGACTTGCATGAAATGATAAAAAGTGAAGTGGGCAGAACCAGAACATTGTATACAGTAATAGTAATATTGCTTTCAGAATGACTTTGAGCTATTAAATAATTTTGATTACTACAAATACAAAAATTAAAAAATATATAAAGACACTATATTCTGAGAAAGAACAGATACATATATGGAGAATAATTTTACAAATATATATATTTATGTCTAATAGTAGCCATTTCTAAGATGAAAGGGGGAAAAGGAGGGAATGGAAAAAAGAAAAGAAAGAAATTTCCTTGGTAACTGCTGTATATTTGGAGGGAATAGCAAGTTTTACACGATGGATTTACAGTTTAATGTGCAATCTTCTTTTTTATTGCACTAATATGAAAATGGTTGTTTTATTCCATAAATTGAAAATAAATTTTTAAAAGAGCATATATGATCACTTCACTGGTTTGCTCATTCATACAAATCTATACCTAGCTATATTAGTTTTTAGATCCCTATGACATTCCACCTTATCTTTGTATCCTACCCCACCAAGTTGATTGTCAGTCTTTAAAGACAAGGGCTATGTCATCTTTCATTTTTGTATCTTTAAAATGGCGTCTTTCTACATAATGAATATTTGCTGTAATAAATTATACTAAATTGGAATAAATGTAAGAAAAAAATCCATTTGATGATGTTTAGTGAGGAGGAACCTAAGTCTAGACCATTTTTGAATACTTACAATTCATAGGAAGTTTGTCTCTATATAAGTTGAAAAGTTTAATTATACCTTCCTCTACTTCCAATCATTTCTTCTAGTCTTACCCAGTTAGGAACAAGCCAGAAACAAAATGGATATTCTTTTCAAATGTCAACTCTCTCCTTCTCCCATCTGACTTTCTTTGTCTCTGTCCCTGTCCCTGTCTCTCTCTGTCTCTGTCTGTCTCACAACACTGAAATATCCTAACTGAGCCACAAACCTAATTAATACCTAAAGTCTTCTATCTGATGTCAGAGAATTAAGAAGGAGGAATTAAAAAAAAAACCAACCACCATCAAAACAAAAACCAGGTCCCACTATTCTCTACTTTCTAGGCTTGGTTCAAAGGGAACTAAATATTTGGAATGAGTCTACTTAACAGTAGCCAAGTTGTATTAATTCAACCAGGGCACAAGCTTTCCTTTAAATGAATTCACTCATCTGAACTATAGTTTAAAACAGAGATGATCCATCTCCAAGGAGATAAATTCTTCTCTACTTTTCTACTCGCTTTTCATCATATATTTCTTATCTTCACAGTCCTTCAGAACACTGTTAATATTCTTCATAAATGCATCTGCAAATGCTTTGTGAAAATGGGAACTTTGAGATCTCAGAAGGTAATTTGGCTGACTTAAGTCTTTGTTTCTACAGTTTTGGCTGATTTTGTGCAGGCACTGGAATTATACACCACAATGCATTTGCAGTGAATAGAATAAAGGAGGTTAGTAAAAACAAAGAATACCTTTTTTAGTTCATTCCAAAGTTAAATGAGAAGATAAAAAAAATGCAGGGCTAAGAAGCATCAGTTGAGAAAAAGTAATGAAGTACAGACAAATAAAACTCTCTTTCAAAAATTGTTTCTTTTCCTTCAAACCCTAAAGAGTATATAGCTTTTTGGAAGAATGGTAGAAGAGGAAGTATTCACAATTTCTTGGTTCTTAAATAAGATTAGTAGCGATCTATTTGTATCCACAGATTTACATAATAATTTTCATATTTGTTCCTCTAGACTTCAGGATTTATCCTCTATCATAATTGTAAATTAAATAGTGTACTCTGAAATGACTTAATTTAAAAACATTTACCAAACTTTTATTAATAAACAGCTGAATGCAGAGCACTGTTTCAGGCCCTGGTTGGGGATGGGGGTGGATATAAAATTAGATTAAATATAGTCTCTGTTCTCAAGGAATATTTGAGTTAATTATCAAGATGAAACACATCTTGAGATAGTCAATACCCAATATCATATTGTAGTAATAATAATAATTATATAGGCATTCATGTAATACTTTAAAATGTGTAAAAAGTTTTTAAAATATGATCTCATTTTATCACTGTAATCCTAGGTTGATAAGCAGTCTTACAATCATCATTTTACAAGTGAGGAAACTGAAGTAGTCAAACATTAAAGTAGATTTGCTATGATGTACAAAAACAATGTCATTGATCTCACTAATTTTCCTTTGTTTTGGAAAATAGTTTTATTTTTCCATAAAATATTTCATGCTAATATGCACTGGATTTATTGTCATTTTAAATGGATAATTTATATGCTTAAATGCATTAGTTTTAATTTCTAACATGGCAAATATTGATGGATATAACAACAATAGATAAAAGCTATTTTGAGTCTTCAACAATTGTGAAAAGTATAAAGGAATCCTAAGACTAAAAAGTTTGAGAACTGCTATTTTAAATGATGGGTAGATATTCAAAAGTGAAGAGGGAGAAAGAAAGAATGCTAATCATGGAGCATTAGCAAAAGTCTGAAGATATAAAATAGCAAAAAGAGAAAAGTAGTAATATGGAATAAAGCTAGGAAAGGTTTGGGGAAGTTAATCTTCATTTATGTTTTGAAAGATATATAATATTTATGTTGGCATAAGGGAGGAAACATATTTCATTTGAGATAAAAATATGAGTAAAGGTAAAAATGGGACATGTATTCATTTTGACTTAACCTAATATTTACTGAGTGATCAGTACATGTGCTGTGTTCATTACTGAAAAAGACAGAACAGTAGGATCTTCATAATCCTCACTTTCAAAGAGTTTCAAAGAGTAGGCTGAAAAAAAGACTTGTATACATATAAATAAAAAATTAAAATAGGATATAAGAGTGAAAGACTGCTCTAAAGTACAAAAGTTATGACATAGGGCTATAAAGGTTGGACCTAAAATGTAGCGATTCTTGAAAGCCAAGCTTGGAGTCTGGATTTTATTGAGTGGTCAATAGTGGATGCATGAATCAGAAGAAAATGCCAATTAAGGAAAAGTTTCTTACTAATTAAGGAAAATCTAATTAAGGAAAAGTTTCTTACATTCTGTTTTTTTCTTTTTTTCTTCTTTTTTTGTTTTGATAGGGGATTG
Source organism: Sarcophilus harrisii (assembly GCF_902635505.1). Lineage (NCBI taxonomy): Eukaryota > Metazoa > Chordata > Mammalia > Dasyuromorphia > Dasyuridae > Sarcophilus > Sarcophilus harrisii. Next base: position 144,751,647 of record NC_045428.1, on the reverse strand, counting down.
TGAGGTTTTTTTATGGTTTTAGTTTTGTTTTTGTTTTTGTTCTTGATTTTTTTCTTATTTTGAGAAGTGGATCTGGAATTAAAGGTAAGAAGTTTTGCTTGTGACACACTGAATTGAGTGTCAGCAATACATGTAAATGTCTACAGAACAGAAATTCCAGTGATAATGCTAAATCAGTCAATTTGGTGCATGAAATGGAAGGAAGAAACTATCAACATACAGATAAGAATTTAAATCATTGGAATAGATAAAATTCCGAGAGACAATAACTACAGATGGAGAAGAACAAAGGGTCTAGAATTTGGAAAACTGTCAGAGTAAGCAAATAAGAAGAGAAATAGGAGTCATTCATGGGAAAGAAAAAGGGCAGCAGTCAAAGAGGTAAGTGAACAAAAAGAGATCAAGGACATAGGAAGCAGGAGAGTTTCAGTGGTGATTGAAATAGTAATTCAAAGGAAATTTCAGAGATCAATGGTATGAAAAGCAGCTAAGAAGGTAAAAAGACATTATATTTGAGTAGATGACCTTTAGTGAAGACAAAGATGATTAGTGTTTATCTCAATTAGGAGAAAGTCTTGTATAATAGCAGATTTAATATAAGTAGTATTCTTTTAACAATGAAGCTACAATGTATATGCATTATGTTCCATATTATGTTTATTCACATCTCAGTTGAGTTTTTTGTTTTATTATCTGAACCTAGGAAACAAGAAGAATTGTGATACAATTGACAGAACTGGGAAAGTTGGAGAGGAAATCAAGGCTTTTTTATTGGGGTGGGGGGCATTCTGCCCCAGGAGAAGTATAATGTGTATATAGTATATGAATGTTTTATGTATGCAAAAATAAATATATGATAATAATGCAATCACATATATGTATAAATAAATGTTTATGAATATGCAAATGTATATAGGCATATATTTAGTTATACTATGTAGTTATATGTGAATAAAAGTTATGCTTATCTATTACTCACATTTTTTGAACATAAAAACTAATATACAAATATGAAAAGAATAAAAATCATGAATAAAGATATAAGCTTTCATAATTTATATTATATCTAATAATTACATATATTCATTTTGCAAGATATTAACAAAACAATATTTTTGCTTCCATTTCTCTTTGTATTTTTTTTTTCTGTATACTTTTCCAGAGTTCCCAAATTATTTTGTTTGGGCTCATTGAATTTTTATGTTTAAAAAGATCAATGCTGAATCTTCCCAAGGCCTGTACAAGTAAATACCATATGTCAGTCTAAAGTTTTACTACTTGTAAGAATCAGAAATAGGTGACTCCATATTTTTTTAAATTAATGATAACTTTTCTCAGAGCCATCCATTTTTATTTACCAAATACAACTTAGGCTTTTAGATGTATGAGGGACATTAAAAATTATCTAGCAATATTTTACTTTACTTGTGGGAAAACTAAGGCCTAAAGAGAAATGATTTCTCTTATAACATTTTAAAATTTTTGGCAGAGCAGAAAAGAGAAAGCATTTCTCTGTAGGAATATCTTATTAAGGTTTTTTTTTTAATTGTAGCACTTTATAATAACATGATCCTAGAAATGTTTATGGTCCCAAGCATAATTATACTACTAAGATTTTAAGCTTGATGCTTCCATTTCCCAAGCACAGATCATTCATGTATTTCTTCATCCCCAGGATGATAGCATTAGAATAGAAATGAATGTTAGATGCCATGAAATTCAACCTGCTTATTTTAGCATATAGTGGGGATGGAATCTGTTGGAGCACTTCTCATGAGCTACTCATGAATATTTTGATATATTTTGGTTCTACAGGAAGAGAATGTATGCTCCAACCCCTCATCAAAGCACATGAATGACAAGATGTTTTTCTGATGGTTAAAGATCTTTGCTCTTGCATAAGAACAATCATAAAATCTACAGTTGTGAAGACATACGATGTCATCTATTCCAACACTTTATTTTTTTTGTGATTATACATTGAATAATTATCCATATGTGTTGTCTTACTCATCTATTAAATTTTTTTCTTAGTGATATTTTTGAAAGTTATATTTTATTAGAGACATTGGTTGCATTGTCTTTGTGCGAAAATACTTATTTTAATAATTGAAGTTGTCTATTTTTTATTATTTTCTCCCATTATCTCCCATTAAAGGTGCAAAATCTTTCTATATGCACAATTGAGAAAGATGTAGGCTTTCATTGTCCTCTAACTTTTTACAGAGTATCTGATTTTTCTTTTTTTTTTTCTTAAAGCTTTTTATTTTTCAAAACATATGCATGGGCAATTCTTCAACCCTTGGAAAACCCTGTGTTCCAATTTTCTCTCTTCTCCCATGACCCCGCTTAAATGGCACATAGTCCAATATATGTTAAACATGGTAGAAATATGTTAAATCCAATATGTATACGTATTTATACAGTTATCATGCTGCACAAGAAAAAAAGAGAAGCAAAATAAAATGCAAGCAAATAACAACAAAAAGAGTGAAAATGCTATGTTATGAACCACACTCAGCTCCCATGGTCCTCTCTTTGGGTGTAGATGACTCTCTTCATCATTGAACAATTGGAACTGGTTTAAAATATCTCATTGTTAAAGAGAGCCATGTCCATTGTATAATTTTGTTGTTGCCTTATATAATGATCTTAGGGTTCTGTTCATTTAACTTAGCATCAGTTCATGTAAGTCTCTCCAGGCCTCTCTGAAATCATCCTGGTGGTCATTTCTTACAGAACAAAAATATTCCATAACATTCATATACCATAATTTATTCAGCCATTTTCCAATGGGCAGCCATTCAGTTTCCAGTTTCTAGCCACTACCAAAAGAACTGCCACAAACATTTTCGTACATGTAGGGTCCCTTTCTCTGCTTTAAGATCTCTTTGGGATATAAGCCCAGTAGAGACCTGCTGGATCAAAGGATATGCACAGTTTGATAACTTTTTGAGCATAGTTCCAAATTGCTCTCCAGAATGGTTGAATCCATTCACAGTTCCCCCAACAATGAATTAGTGTCCACTTTTCCTACATCCCCTCCAACATTCATCACTATCTTTTGCTGTCTTCTTAGCCAATCTGAGAAGTGCCCTCACTTTTATTTTAAAGATATAAAAAATCAATCCCAGAAAATCTTAGTGACTGATCCTAAATTACATGGAGAATTAATGGCAGAGCTGGAACTTTAACTTCTTTCACTCCAAATCTAGTGTTTTTTCCATTTAATTGTACCATCTGAACATTCTGTCCAGTCCATTAGTATTATGCTAGCTTTTGGTGTCCTAACAAGATGGTATAGTCAGGCTTATAAATGATCTCCTAAGCCTTCTAACCCCGCCCCCCCCACCACCTCCATTCCACCCCTCACATGTCAATTCTTATATATGTCAAATATAGATAAAATTTTATATACAACATGGAATACTTGTTGAAAAAATAAACAGGGCTTTCTTCTAGGATTAAAGGCAGATCATCAATCCTTTAATAATCATTTTACTGACTTTACTAACAAATAAAAATAAGAATTATAATTAGAAGTTATGGAATATTATTGATCTATAAGAAATGATCAGCAAGAAGATTTCAGAAAGGCCAAGAGAACATTGTACATAGCAATAACAGTATATTATGATCAACTCTGATGGACTTGGCTCTTTTCAACAGTGAGGTGATATAGGCCAGTTTCAATGGTCTTGTGATGGAAAGATTCATCTGCATCCAGACAGAAGACTGTGGGGACTAAATGTGGATCACAACATAGTATTTTCACCTCTTTTGTTATTTGCTTGTTTTTTTTTTTCTTTCTCATTTTCCCCCTTTATGATCTGGCTTTTCTTGTGCAACATAGAACTGCACATATTTAACATATATTGGATTACTTGCTGTCTAGGGAAAGGGGATAAGAGAAGGAGAAAATTTAGGAACACAAGATTTTGCAAGGGTGGATGTTGGAAACTATTTTGTATGTATTTTGAGAAAAAAAGAAATATTAAAAAAGAGAGATTATACAATTTAAAAGTATTATATTTCATATGTTTCACAGAAATACTCTTCTCAAAGTGCTGGCCTCATTCTCCAGAGGTTATATAAACTGGAATTTCAAAAAACAATCAGGGAAAGAGAGAATCTAGGAAGAAGGCATTTTAGTCCATTTGGAAAATTACCACAGGAAACTGATTAATATCTATTCAGGGCATCAAGATCTAAGACAGTCAGTTAGAATGGCATGGGGATGGATGATAAGTTATTTCTGGAATATAAATAACTTTAAAAAAAATTTGCAAAATGCAAAATGGCCTGCCCAAAGAAGCTCAGAATTTTAGTTATTGGGAAATGTATAACTATGAAGTTGTTAAGAGATCATATATTCAAGAAGTCAACCATCATCTAGTCAGACCCTCTTATTTTGTTGATGTTGAAACTAAAGTAAGTGTTTTGACTAAAGCTATCCAGTTAGAGAGTATTGAAGCCAGAATAGAACCCAGGTATCTTCAATTTTGTTTTCTTTCAAGTTAATTATTTTTCAGAAAAAAAAAGATCTGAGTTCATTTTACAATTTTGTGCAAAAATAAAAATCCAGCTCTCTAGCTGTATATCTTCCCCAAATCCAAGAGTAGCCTTGGAAAGGACAAAAGTGGATTGATCCAATAGCTATTTCCATGGAGACAAGAATGGTCCAGGTAAGGAGAAAAAAACTGTGAGCCATCTGTTTCTTTAGATTCTTTCCATTAACTTCAGTTTCCCTTAATTCATATGCAAAGTATGCATTGATTTGTTGATATATTATGCTAGATGAAGCCAACTGAGATTATACAGGAATAAATTATTTGAAACAAATTTCCCGCTAAAATCTAAAATTATTGTCATTGCTGAACATTTATTGTCCCAGGCATCTGTGAAAAATTTCAGAAAAGAATGTGTCTACTTTTTATTTCTCCAGTTTAGGATACTATATTCTATTTAAGAACCATCTGTTTAAAATTATTTTAATAACATGTTTTGGTATATGTTTGACATGTGAACAAATTATAAATACTAAATTTTCTAATAAGAAATAATTCATATGTGTCTAGGAGGAACTTAGCAAACAAAATTAGAAAACTATTATTATATCCATATCACACACATATGTCTTAGTAGAAAGTTAATTCTTTTATATTATAGTTTTGTTTTGAAATAATACAGCATATTATTGACAAACTTAGGCTATTAAAATGTAGGGAGTGCAATAAAGCTATACATTTCCTAATTACTACAATCCAGTGGCAGGTTTTCATGATTAAGGCCTGGTAAGCACCATAGTGAAGATAACAATCATATTTTCATTATAAATACACTTAAATTTTTCTAAATATTAAGCTCCCAATAGTTAAACAGTTAAAGATTGATTTTTTCCCCCCTGGAATAGTTATTATCAAGTGAATAACTCTTTACAGCAAATATTTGATCATTATACAATGGCAAGTCTAGAAGACAGCTTAAAAATCCTCTGATTCATAGACTTTGTCATGAGAGGGACATCAGTGGCAATCTAGTTCTGCCTGTATTTTAATGAACATTCTCTCTACAATAGGCCCCAAAACTAGTCATCTGGCCTTTGGATAAAGATCTATAGTGAAGAAGAATCCACTAGTTTTCATTAGCATACTATTTCATTTCTACATAGCTCTAATTGTTAGGAAGTTAGGGAGTTTTGTTTTTGTTTTTTTAAACCTCTTTTCAAGCCTCTTTTTTAGTCTCTAACTTATACTTTTTGCTCCTAGTTCTGCTAGTAACGGGACAAACTGGAAAAGTTCAATTTCTCTTCCTTATTACAGTCCTAAAATTTCACAGAAATGGTAAGATGTCTTATCACCTTATCAAAATATGTAGGTTTAGAAGTCAATATAAATTTGTTATGTTGTAATAACAAAAAAATGAAAAACAAGGTTATGTCCAGGAAGTGGGAAATGACAAAATGAATTATAATATTTTATTGTTGTAGAATTCTTTCAATTGTGTCCATCTCTCTGGGACCTCCTTCTCTAACTCATTTTATAGGGCTAGATTTGAACTCAGGTCTTTCTGACTTTGGGGCTGGCACCACTTAACTAATCAATTATTATTATATTATAAGAAACAATGAGAGAAATACATTCCCAAAAATTAGATTTGTATTACCTAGTATGCACACATACACACACACATACACGCAGAGCCAAGAAACCAATTTTTATAAAACTAATTTTTAAAGATGTTTTTAGACATGTTTACTCAAGGCAATGACCAACCGTCATTACAGAAGATTGATTATGACGTATGTTAACCATGTTTTGATCTCTTTATATCTGCTTAAAAATGATTACTCTTTTCTTTTAAAATGGGGACATGTAGGAGGGAGCAAAAAGAAAGGAATGAAAGAAGAAAAGGGGAGACAAATGAGAAAGTAGGAAAGAGGGAGGGAGAAAACAAGGAGAATGAAAAAAGTGTTTTGGAAACTTTTAATGCAAAGAGAACAGAATGAAGATTAGAAAGAATAATAGACAAGTATCAATAGACAAAATGAAATTTACATGTTGAATTTCTTAGATTTTTAAAAAAGAGATCAGTAGCTTCATATACAATGTCCTTTTTATGTTCAACTACATATGTGGAAATGCCTGTTTTATTTAATGTTTGTTAATTGCAGGGAAAAAAAACCAATTAAAATAAAATACCCTCCCCCCATTCTCACTCTAACCTTCAGGAAATAATATATCAATATTTAATTAAGAATACTGAAATCATCTGATCTAACCTCCTTCTACTTTATTTCTCTACTTTCAAATTTGATTGTTCTTCCATCTCTTTCTTATCTACTGTTTCAGACAATAAGAAGTCCTTTCCTTCCCAAGATGCTCTGTACTCTTGATCCCTTATTCTTTCACCAACTCTTGGATTTTATTTTATCAATTAGCTTTGTACTTTCTCTTCCATTTCCCCTCTGCGTAAAAGGGTTCTCAGAACTATTTGACTTTAAAAGATGTAACTTCTTTTGATCTTGCTACACTTTTATTACCTTGTTTCCTTCCTGTTAGTAGCAAATTTCAAGAAAGAGTAGTTTATTCCTTTTCTTACTGTTCACATATTACTTAAGTCTCTATAATCAGGCTTCTATTATAAAAATGGTCCAGTGACAATTTGCTCAAGATCACAAGTGATATCCAATGTTTTTTTTTTTTTTTTTTTCAGTTCTTATATTCTTACACTTTTTTAAAAAAATTTCATTTGCCTCTTCTTGACTCCAATGAGTCTTTGGAATAAGACTCGTATTATTAATACAATTGTATTGTATACATTGTATTGTATACAATTGTATAATTGTATTTGTTATCTTTCTAGTATAGTTTATAGATTATATTTGTTATCTTTCTAGTATAGTTCTCTGTATAGTTCATTATTTTTTGTTATGCTTTTTTACAATATTTTCCCAATTACATGTCAAGACAGTTTTGATTTTCAGTTTTTCCCTCTATCTCCTCCCCTCTTCTGAAAATGGTAGGCAACTTGATATAAGTTATATGTGTGCTATTGTATAAAAGATATTTCCATATTAGTCACAGTTGTGAAAGAAGAAACATCAAAAGGGAAAAAACATGAAAAAAAGAATAAAGTAAGTGAAAAACATGCTTCAATTTGTATTTATAGTTTATCAGTTATTTATGTGGTTATGGATAGCATTTTCCTTAAAAAGTACAATCCTTTGTACTTTTTCTTTGATCTTTGTGTAGCTGAAAAGAACTGATTTATTCACAGTTGGTCATCACAGTGTTTTCCTGGTTCTGCTCATTTCACTTTTTATCAGTTCATACAAATCTTTCCAGTATCCAAAATTATTTATTTTATATTTCACAATGCTCTTTTTTTTTAATTAAAACTTTTTTATTATTTATTTATTGCTGAGGCAATTGAGTTTAAGTGACTTGGTCACACAGCTAGGAAGTTAAAGCTTTTTATTTTTTACTTTCAGTATATATATATATATATATATATATATATATGAAATATTGAAATTAATTCAATATCAAAATGTATTTCTCTCCTATATATATTTTAAATTATCTTTTTTTCCCCTATGCCTTGTTTGAAGTCATCTCATGCTGCACATGAAAAATCAGATCAAAAAAGGAAAAAAAAACAAGGAAGAAAATGCAAGCTTACAGCAATAAACAAAAAGAGTGAAAGTGCTATGCTTTGATCCACACTCAGTTCTCATGGTCCTCTCTCTGGGTACAGATGGCTCTCTTCATCCTTAGACCATTGGAACTGGCCTGAATCATTTCATTGTTGAGAAAATATCAGAATTGATCATTGTATAATCCTGTTGTTGCCATGTACAATGTTCTCCTGATTCTGCTCACTTCACTTAGCATCAGTTGATGTAAATCTCTCTAGGTGACTTTGAAATCATCCTGCTATAGATCTCTTGTTTTGTCATGAATTTTTCTCTTCCCCATATGTCTGACATATCAAGCTTATGATATCATGCTTGATGTCTAAATCATGTGCCCATTTTGACATTATTTTGGTATATGGTATGAGATGTTGATCTATATATACCTAGTTTCTGTCATATTGTTTTCAAGTTTTCCCAGAAGTTTTTGTCAAATAGAGAGTTCTTATTCCAAAGGCTGGGGTCTTTTGGTTTATCAAACACTAAGTCATTATGGTCATGGACTATTGTGTCTTTTATATATGATCTATTTGATTGATACACTTATTGCTCAGCTAGTAACGGATAGTTTTGATAATTACTGCTTTATAATATAGTTTGAGATATGGTATTGCTTAATCACCTTCCTTTGTATTTTTTTTTCATTAATTCCCTTGATAATATTGACCTTTACTTTTCTTCCAGATGAATTTTGTTATTTTTTTCTAGCTCTGTCAAAGAACTTTTGGTAGTTTGATTGATATGGCATGTAACAGATAAATTAGTTTAGGCAGAATTATTGTTTTTAACATATTAGCTTGCCCCACAAATGAGAAATTTTTCTTTTTCATTTGTTTGAATACAACATTATTTGTATAAAGTATTTTGTAATTGTGTTTATATAGCTCCTGTGTTTGTTTTTGGCAGGTAGACCCACCCATTCCCAGTATTTTATTTTGTATACAGTTATTATAAATGGAATTTCTCTCTCTCTCTCTCATGCTGCTGGGTTTTGTTGGTCATATAAAGTAATGTTTATGATTTATGTGGGTTTATCTTATATCCTACAACTTTGCAAAAGTTTTTCATTATTTCAAGTAGTTTGTTTAGTTGATTCTTCTCTAGGTTCTCTGAGTATACCATCATATCATCTGTAATGTGGTTTTGTTTTCTCATTGCTTATGCTAATTCCTTTGATTTATCTTTTATTTTTTTATTTCTAAAGCTAACATTTCTCATAGTATTGAATAATAGTACTAATAATAGGTATCCTTATTTTACCCCTGTTTTGGGGGGAAAGTTATGGCTTTACCTCATTACAAATAATGCTTGCTAGTGGTTTTATGTAGAGATTGCTTAACATTTTTTATTCCCATGTTCTCTATTGTTTTTGATAGAATTGGGTACTCTATTTTTTTAAAAAAAAAACCTTTTTCCAGCATCTTTTGAGATGATTACTTAATTTGTTTATTTTTTAATTGATATGTTCTATTATGCTGATAATTTCACTAATATTAAAACATCCCTGCATACACAGTATCCATCCTACCTGGTCATAGTGTAAAATCCTTGTGATATTTTGCTGTAATTACCTTGCTAGTATTTTGTTCAGATTTCAATATTTGTTAGGAAAATTGGTCCATGATTTTCTCTGTTTTAGTTATTCCTGGTTTAGGTAATGGGATCATATTTGTGTCATAAAAGAAATTTGCTAGAACTTTTAACCTATTTTTCTAAATATATATAGTATTAAAATTAATTTTTCTTTGGTAGAATTCACTTGCAAACTAATCTAGCCCTGAGGAATTTTTTTTTCCTTAGAGAGTTGATAATGGAGTATTTCATTTCTTTTTCTAAGATAGGGTTATTTAGGCATTCTATTTCCTGATATTTTAGTCTAGGTAATTTATATTTTCATAAATATGCACTTATTTGATCAGATTGTCAGATTTATTGGAATATAATTGGGTAAAATATTTCATATAATTGCTTTAATTTCTTCTTTGTTGGTGGTGATTCTAAACTTTTCACTATTGATATTGGATATTTGGTTTTTTCTTTCTTTTTTTAATCAAGTTAACCAATGGCTTATCAATATCAATATTTTTTTCATAAAACCATTTCCTAGATTTATTTTTTAGTTCAATAGTCTTTGTTTCTTTTACATTCAATCTTATTAATCTCATCTTTGATTTTCTGGATTTCCAATTTGGTGGTCATTTGAGAGTTTTTAATTTATTCTTTTTCAAGTTTTTTTTTTTTTTTAGTTGCACACCCAATTCACTGATCTGTTCTTCTTTTTTTTTTTTCATTTTGTTGATGCAAGAATTTAAAGAAATAAGTTTTCACCTAAATCCTACTTTGGCTGCATCCCATAAATTCTGGGATGTAGTTTCATTGTTGGCATTTTGTTTAATGAAATTACTGTTTCTATGATTTGCTCTCTGAAACATTTAGTATTAAATTATTTAATTTATAATTAATTTTAATCTATATCTCCACTCCCTTTGTTTGAATGTGATTTTTATTGTATTATGATCTAAAAATAATAATTTTTGCCTTTCTACATTTAGTTTTAAAATTTTTATTCCCCAGTACTTGGTCAATTTTTGTGTAGCTTCCATGTGCTACTGAGAAAAATGTATATTTCTTTCTGTTCCTGTTAAGTTTTCTTCAAAGTTCTATATGATCTAACTTTGTTAATATTTTATTTAGGTCCTTAATTTATTTCTCGTTTATTTTTTGAGCGCCATATATTGAATTCTGAGAGGTGACAGTTGAGGTTCCCTACTAGTACAGTTTTGTTGTCTATTTCTTCCTGCAATTCATTTAACTTCTTTAAAAATTTGGATTCTATATCACTTGGTGCATTATGTGGTTAGTATTGACATTTTTTCATTATCTATGATATCTTTTAACAAGTTGTATTTTCCTTCCTTATTTCATTTAATTAGGTCTATTTTTGCTTTTCCTTTGTCTGAGACCAAAATTACTATACCTGCTTTTATTTAAATTTCAGCTAAAACATAATAGAATCTATTATGTATCTATAAAGATAGATACATAATAGATTCTACTCCAGCTCCTTATCTGTGTCTCACTGCTTTAAGTGTGTTTCATGTAAACAACATATTGTAGGATTCTGGTTTTTTATCCACTCTGCTATCCATTTCTGCTTTAGGGGATAGTTCAGCCCATTCACATTCACAGTCATGATTATCACTTGCATATTTCCCTCCATCCTATTCTTCTTCCTGTTTGTTCTTTCTCATTTCACCCTTTCCCTCCTCATCAGCGTTTTGCTTCTGTCTATCACCTCCCCTGATTTGCCCTTCCTCTATTCAAGTTCACCCTACTCTGTTTTATTTAATTTCTTTCCTTCCTATTTTCCTATTGGTTAAAATAGATTTTTATATTCAATTAATTGGGTATATTATTCCCTCTTTGAGCCAATACTGATAAGAGTAAGGTTTGAGTAAGGTTCATCACCCACGTTCCCATCATCCCTTTTTATATTTCTTCATGTGAAATAACTTATACTATTCTATCTATCCCTTCCTTCTATACCCAATGTTCTCTTCTTTTTCATCTCATTATTTTATGCCATTTCTCCTAATTCCCTTATATTCACATCCTCTGCCTATGTATATTCCTTCTAGCTGTATTATTAGTGGTGTGATTTTTTAGAATTCTAAGTATCATCTTCCCATATAGCAATACAAATAGGTTAAGTCTATCGAATCCCTTACGTTTTCTTTTTCATTTTTATGCATTTATCTTGATAATGGAGATCAAAATTTCACAATAATTCTGATCATCTCCTAGAAAACTTTGAAATCCTTTTATTTTATTGAATGATCATTTCTCCCCCCTGTTTTGTGCACTTTGTGTAATTTCACCTTCATTGTAGTACTATCTCCTTTGCCTTCCAGAATATCATGTTTCATGATCTCTGATCTTTTAATGTTACAGCTTCTAAGTCCTATATAATACTGATTATGGCTCCCAGATATTTATTTTTTTTTCTTTCTACATTTTTGCAGAATTTTTCCTTGACTTAATAATTCTCAAATTTGGCTGTAATGCTCCTTGGAATTTGGGGGTTTTAATCTTTTTCCTGAGGTGAGCAGTGAATTCTTGTAATACCTATTTCCTCTCTAGTTCCAGGATATCAAAACACCTTTTGTTGATAATGTCTTGAAAGATGCTGTCCAGGTCCTCATTTTGATTATGGCTTTCAAGTAGTCTAATTATTCTGGCATTTTCACTGCTGGATCTATCTTCCAGGTCAGTTGTTTTTTCCCCATGAGGTATTTTACAATTTCTCCTATTTTTTTTTTCCTTCTTTTGAATTTTCTTGATTAATTCTTGATGTCTCCTAGAATCATTAGCCTCTATTTCCAAAATTCTAAATTTTAAGGAGTCATTTTCCTCAATTAGTGTTTGTGTTTTTTTCCATTTGCCCAACTGTGTTTTTAAGGAGTTCTTTGCTTCAGTGGATTTTTATATCTCCTTTTACTTTTGACCAATCCTACTTTTTAAGCAATTATTTTTTCCCAAGCTGTTGACACTTTTTTCATAGTTTTCTTGTATCACTCTCATGTCTTTCCCCAATTTTCCTTCTATCTTTCTTACATGATTTTTAAAGCTGTTTGGGGGGCTCTTCTATGAATTCTTTCTGGGTTGAAGAATACTTCCATCTTTTTCTTTAAGGTTTTTCCCATAGGTGTTTTGACATTGTTGTCTTCTGAATTTGTGTCTTGATATTCTCTGTTGCCACAATAACTTTTTATGGTTAGGTTCCTTTTTGCTGTTGGTTTTGTTTTGTTTTGTGCTCATCTTTTCTTGAAATTTCTTCAAAATTTCTTCAAATTTCTTCAATTTCTTTCTTCAAATTTAAAATAAAGGGAAAATTTGAATTCTGTTTCCAAGGTGGACTAGGTAGTCTCAGGTTTTTTGCCAGAGACTTCAGGACATGGCTGTTTCCCTAGTGCTGTACTGATGTTGCCCTTGAAGCCCATGTAAAACTTTCATGTCTATGCACATGTGCTGCTGGAGGTCTTAGGGGTGTGGCATTTTATGTAGTTAAGTTGATGTCCTAGTGGTGATGTATGATGTAGGCTGAGGCCATTGTAGTATTTCTGCATTTCCCCAGGAATATATTGAAGCAGGTTGGAGGTCTGGTCTCTAAAGGTTTTCTATTTTCCCCATATGCATCCTGAAACATATGATAGCTTTCAGAGCTTGAGTCTTCCATTTCACCTATCTATGCTGAGGCATATGCAGGGTCCTGATTTTGGTACATCGTAGGGCTCAGGATCTACTGAGATGGTTTGCTGAGATGGGGCTTGCTGCTGACTTGCTGGGACTCTTCCCATCCTGGATTGTGGTTCCCTTTTACCAGAGAAAAACGTTTCCTGCCAAACTTCCAAGTTTTTTGGACTAAAAGCTTCTTTTGTACTCTCTTTTTGCTGTTCCTGAATTTGTTTTAGGCTATTTTATGGTTTTTGTAGGTAACTATGGGAAAGTTGTAGCAATTTACTGCTTACTCTGCCATCTTAGCTCCAGATGTCCTTAATCAAGTTCATTACTTTTTAAATTAAGCCCCCATCTTAACTATGGGAACTACCAAAGATGCTGCCCATAATATGTCTCTAGAATTATAAAGTGGAAAGACTACTGAGGTCAGATGCACAAACTAGGAATTTTAATTGGAAAGAAACTTAGGAGCCATATTTTTGAAACCCAGTATACTTGTCACATGAATGAGTTGAACAAGATTCATAGTTGATTTTGATTAGGATCTAGAATCCTTTCCACTGTTTCATATTAATAAAATTTCTGTGCATCTCGTTCCCCTTTCTTGATTGTAAACTCCTTGAGGAAAGAGAGTAGGCAATTTGTTCCTTCCTTCCTTCCTTCCTTCCTTCCTTCCTTCCTTCCTTCCTTCCTTCCTTCCACCATTCATTAATTAGGAGACAATTAAAGGTCCTCATTTCATGGAAACTTAAATCTTGAAGGGTTATATGACAACACAAACATAGCACAATATACAATATTGGTCCTATGACTACAATAAATGAAATTATACCATAACATAGGTACAAAGAATTTTGTGGGACTTATGGAAACAAAAATAAATAATAAATGGAATAATCAAGTAAGAATTCATGGAGCCAGAAGCTTTTAAGATGGACCTTGAAGGAAGAGTATCATAAAACCTTGACAATAGTAGGGAGCTAATCAATAAAATTTGAAAGGTGAGCTGGAATAAAGTTTATTGCATGCATTGGTATGATATAACATAGGAGATATGTTGGTTTTGTCTAGGGAGGCTCATTCATATCCTGCAAATCTTGTATAAAATTGCAAAGAAGTTCAGAACCCCAAAATGTAAGTGGTTAGGAAGCTAAGTAAAGGTTAGCCTACTAAGCCCTAAAGGAAGAATAACTCAGGTAGAGGAGAAAAGATCATGAGTCAGCCTTGGCCTTAATCTTTATATTCTTCCCTCTGCATTGAATAGAAGACTTCTAATGTTCTAAGGGTCTAAAGAATTTGGGATCACCCACCAATATCCTAGCAGTGCTCCTAGAATAATTTATGACAATGTCTGCAAAAAAAACCCAAACAAACATAGAATGGGCAGGATGAGAAAAAGCAAATTCAAAACTCTACAAAGACCCAGAAGAAAAGCTATATCATAATCTAAGGGTTAGAACAAAAAGGATTTCTAGAGTTATAAATGACCCCCTCTGACACATGTGTAATAAGCTTAAGCCCATTTTTTTCCCAGATTGTACAAGTGCTAGTATAAATTTGTCACAAATTTGTAATTTTTTTTTTGCCAATTGTACCAATTTAGTAATTAGGTTCACTTATACTAATTTAGTACCTAGATATTTCTAAAAGCTTATTAATTCTGGCTGACTAATTTAATATTAACTAAAAAATATAGCTTGGGGTGAGAGCATCAGTAAAGACTCATTAATTTTTTTGTCATTAAAGCATTAGACCACCTCCCCACACCTCAAGCCTATCCCTATATTTTGATTAGGAACAGCAGCCTTGCTCTGGATACATAGTCTGCTAGTGTAAGTGGTAGTTGGAACAATAGCCCCAAATATTATTTAAACAAAATTTATTAAAAATTAGCTAAGTCAAAGCTAACCTAATACTACATGTATCACAGAAATCAAGGCAAAGGATACTTTGACAGGTTGCAGAATCACAGTATAAGGGAAGATGGTTTAGTTTTTTTATTTTTTTTTATTTTTGTGTGTGTGTGTTTGTGTTTGTGTGTCTGAGTCTGTGTTAAGCAATCTGGCAAAACCTATGGAACATTCTAGAATAAAGTTTTAAAAATATAAAATAAAAAAAATTTTCAAAGGAACCAATTATATAATTTTTTGAGATTCATATATCATAGGTTAGTAATCAACCTGTAAACTAAATAAACATCATAAATTTACAAATGAGAAAAATGAGGTCCAAAAAGATGAAATTATTTACTTAAAGTTATTTAGTGAATATAAGGACTTAGATGTGTTGATTCCTTACCAGAGTATTCTGTCATTCTATATAGCCTATGTGGTATATCCACATTATATTTTGAATGACCCTTTAAATGCTTATTTTTATGGTACATTCACATAGAGTTTCCATTAGGTTGTAAATTATAGCCTTTCTCAGTTTGAAAAGTACTACAACTCATTCCTATAACTTGAAAATAACTAGGTCAAGAAACTTCAAAACTGGCAGGACTACAGTCCTCAAATAGAAAAGGAAAAAAAGAAGCCAACTTGGAAGAAAAGTAATTGTGTATTTTTTTGCATTTATGAAAACTCAAAGATATAGAACTGAACAATAATAAATGCTTTCTAGTCTTTTTTCAGTTCTCCTTGAATCTAGCAGACATCAGAAACACAGACACATCCAATATTAGTTTTCTTTTCCAAAGTATAAGTGTAATATTGTGAATAGAACTGGCCCTTTATTGATAATCATGAGATTAGTCATGCCAACTTACTTCCCAAGACTCTATGAAACTCTTTATAATGAGGTATATGAATACTAGGTATATCAATAATATACTATATTATATAATTCACTAAGCAAATTCCAACATGTAGGTTCTTATGAATTCACTACATAAAAAGTGAACACAAAACTGGCCTTAACAGTTTATGGTCCAAAAAAAGCCTTAAATTTTGAAATATTATGAATTCTCAGGATACTCAAACACAATATTGTATTTCAATTGTGTTACTGACTCTATGATGTAATTTCATTATCTTGCCTAATACTGATTTCTTTTTTTTTCATTATTGGTTGCTATACATAAAGAATAAGAGCCACTACAATGAACATTGTAAGAAAGTATTAACAACTAATTATAGTGAAATATAAGAAAAACATAGCCCCTGTCCTCAAAGAGTTTACAATTCAGAATATCAAGGAGGAAAATTTGAAAACACCTATTCTCCAGGCTCACTAGAGTGTCTCTACAGTATTATGAATATCTATGCAGGCAATAGTGAGTTTCCTGAGAATAATCTTAGTCAGAATCATCATTAGGTAGTTTAATTTTGGGTCTCTTAAAAATTATATTAAATAAAGGTCACCGGACCTCTCACTGTGCACTTTAAGAGTCTTAACTAATAATTTTCTTATCAAATATTAGTATTTTTGATTGCTCCCAGAATAAATCCA
Source organism: Sarcophilus harrisii (assembly GCF_902635505.1). Classification (NCBI taxonomy): domain Eukaryota; kingdom Metazoa; phylum Chordata; class Mammalia; order Dasyuromorphia; family Dasyuridae; genus Sarcophilus; species Sarcophilus harrisii. Next base: position 144,734,762 of record NC_045428.1, on the reverse strand, counting down.
ATTCATACATAAACTTAGAATGACAGTCAGAACCACAGCTGTTCTTTGATATAATCAGCATTTAATATTCTAATCTCCTGAACTCTGATCCAACAACCATCTGCTTTTGAAAAGCTCTAAAATGTTATATCAGCATTTTCTCCCATACTTGAACAAATTTCCTCAATCCGATTCATAAACATGTACATATAAAAATGTTCCTTTGGGGGGGGTTTATTGTGTGCTGATATCTTAATTTATATTGTGGATATAAATAAAGAACATTACAGATGATCTGCTCATCCTGTACATAAAGAATGTGGTTTAAAAAAAAAAAACTAACAAAATAAAAGGAGGACAAAGGGATGGTCCAATAAGAAGTCTGAATAAGTCATTCTTAATAAAAGAGTTTTTCAATGTCATCTGAAAATAGCAAATAAGGTGAAATCAAAATATTTTCAAAAGAAGAAATAAGATATATTAATGGAGGAAGGAGAACCTTGTAAAAATAAAAATTCAACATGAATCCAAAACAATTTCAAAAGACTCCTGATGGAAAATGCCTTCCATACCCAGAGAAAGAACTGCAGATATTAAAGCATATTACCGTAACTTAAAAAAAATGTTTTTTCTACTGGTTTACCCCTTTCTTCTGATTTTTCTTTCACAACATGACTTGGAAATGTGTTTAACATGATTGTACATGTATAATCTAAATCAGATTGCTTGATGTCTGGGAGAGGAGAGAAAGAAAGAAAAGAAGGAGAAAAATTTGTAACTCAAAAATCTTATAATAATGAATGTTGAAATTAAGTAAAAAAATAAAACAACATGGAAGTAAAAAATGAGTAGGTTTTTAAAAAGCCCATTAATCCCTGAAAAATTTTCTATCATGTACTTATTGCTGCACCCATGCCTTGTCACTACTACATGGGTATTCAACCTCAATTTTACAACTCTTTCTCTGAGAAATCATCACTATCATTCTTGAAAAGGAAATAGCAATCAACTGCCCTAGAACTTCAATAACATCTGACTTCTTTGTCCAAAATTTTTCTCCATGGTTACCATTTTTCTATGTCAACTGCTGTACTTTATCAAAATATAAGATTCTTGAAGGCAGACACCATATAGCTTCCTTGCATTTTTATTCACAAAGCTTGCCTAGTACCTGGCTTACAGTAAACATTTAATAAATAGTTTTTCATTAATTCATTTCATTTAAATAAAAATTGAGAGAAATGGGGCAGCTAGATGGTACAGTGGATAGAGCACCAGCCCTGAAGTCAAGAGGACTTGAGTTCAAATCTGACCTCAGGCACTTAATACTTCCTAGCTATGTGACCTTGGGTAAATCACTTAACCCCAAATGCCTCAGCAAAAAAGAAAAAAAAAATGATAGAAATCATCAGTAACAATATAAACAGAAAATTAGGTTGCAATCATGAGATGGTTCAAAGAATGCAAGAAAATGAATATGAGAAACAACAACTGAGAAAGGTTACTGAAAATTTTTAATAAAGTAGTGCTATCTCTATTGTATATGTGAGGCAGAATAGAGAATGTACTATTGGAATTAGAAATAATAAGAGTTTTTTTCATGGTAAAGGTGAAAGAAGGTCTCAGATCTCTACAAATCAGAACAATAGAGAGCGTAAAACTTGTCTTAAAGAGTGTGATAATTACCAGTCTACCAAGAAAACTGAAAGAAATAAAGAGTCTAAACATTCTATTCCAGTAACTCATAAAAGAAATTATCTGTATTTGAAACATTTGGAAGGTTTCAAATCTATAAGTGCTGAAAGATTTTAAAAGAGAAGAACTCTACATTTAACTAACACAGAAATGTAGTCACAAAGTTCCAGGGATTCAAATACAAATAAAAATCTTTTAAGTAGTTTGAAAAAAAGAATTCACATAGCAGAGAGCAGGAGTTCACATAGTATAAGATGTTGCCAAAAGAAATTAGAAAGGAAAGTTGGAAGAGATTATAAGAAAAAGAAAGGGAAATCAAATTATGTTCCCAAGTAATTCCTTTTCCTCCAAAAGTATTCCTCCAAAATTTGGAGTTGGATAATGGCTTTGACATACAAATCAAACAATCAGCAAAAGCATAATAAATTTATGACAATGTCGATTAGGGATTAGCTATAGTTTCGATATTGTCTATTTGTAAGTCAATCTTTCCTGGAATTTTGGTCCCCTGTCTGCAAATGGCTCATTTTTTAATTTACTCTATTTTTCTTTCTGAGATTAGATTAGGAAGAATGATTGATCGTGTACTATGGTAAAAATAAACAAAGAAAAAAAACTCAATCTTAAAACATTCTTAATGAATTTTAACTATAAAAACATTCACAATTAGAAACATGTATATGTAAATGGGATTTAAAAAACTAATCAGTGAAGGTTTTAAAGAATAAATTGTAAAATTTAACATACATGATGAAATATTGTTTTATAGGAAATAATGAGCAGGATGCTGACAGAAAAATCTGGGAAGTCCTCTTTGAGGACTTACTATGAACTCTATGAACTCAAGCAAAATAAAATATACTATATACAAAATAACAGAACTGTTGGATGATAAACTGTTAATGACTTTACTATTCTTGGCAATACAATGATACACAACTACTGTGAAGGATTTATGATGAAAAATGCTATCCATACTCAGAGAAAGAACTAATTGTGGTTGAATACAAATTGAAGTGTATTCTTTTTTTTTTTAAAGTATTTTTCTTGAGTTGTATTTTTTTTTTTTTTTGGAGGGGAGAGATCTATGTTTTCCTTCACAGTATGACTTTTATTTTATGGAAATGTTTTGTGCTTTCTTAATGGAGGGGGTATAAGGAAGAAGGGAGAGAATCTAAAACTCAAAGTTTTAAAAACAAATTTAAAATTATTTTACATGTAATTGGAAAAAATAAAATATTAAATATCATTTTAAAATTAACATATGTATAAAAAGAGAGACACTATCATGATTTATGAGATGAACCTAAAGAAATTCTTATAAGAAAATATTTTTTCCTAAATGCACATTAACAAAATAACATACAACTAATAACTGACTTAATCCTGCAGTATTAAAAAAATCAATAAAAAGCACCAAAGAGGAGATTTTGAAGATATAAAGCAAGATAATAAAATTGAATGTTTTTAAAAATAAATTACTAAAACTAATTAGATAACCAAACAGGAGAGATCAATTAAATTGCCAAGATTTCTTTAAAAGGTAATCCCTACCCCCAAAGGGGGAAGAAATAAAGAATTTTTTTCAGAAAAAAAACTACAGTAAAATATGTGGTGCAAAATAGAAAATTTAAATGAATTAGAGATACTTCTTTAAACATATTAACTACAAAACCAATAAAACAGTAAAGCAAATAAACTGAATAAGGAAAGAGAGGACTCTAGGGCTAGATATATTTACAATTTAGTTTTGTTAAGTATGTAAAAAGCACAAAGGAAGGAAGGATAAAAGCAGAGGATGAGAACTACAAATGCTATAAAATATGGATTTGAAATATTAAAGAAAATGTTAGCCAAAAAATATAGAAACTTTTTATCCAGTTGGATTTATATCAGGAATGCAATAATGATTTCATCTTATGACAATTTTGTGTAACCATTTGGATTTATATACACTATTATGTCAATAGAAGAAAAATTACAACAATGTGTCATTCATTTGTATTAAAATGCTTTAAAAGTATGAGAATAAAAAGACATTTTAGTAATTCAATCAAAGGACCTAAAATCAAGTTTGTAGTGAGAAAACACTAGAGCTTTCTTCAGAAGATCAGGAGAAAAACAAAGATAACCACTATCATCACTGATTGTTGGCATAATTCTTAGCAATAAGATACAAAAAAACAAATTAGTAGAATGAGCATTTAAAAAGGACTCAATAGAATCTTTATTGAAAGTAAATAGGTATAGTCAGAGCCCATCATAGAAAATAGAGGAAAAAATTTTGAAAATAATTATTAGTTTCAATTATGCTGAAAGACACAAGTCCATAAAATATTACTATTCATGTAAATTAAAACTACTAATTCTATTAAAATTTCATAAGATTTGGTACATACTCAGTACAATGTTAAATATTTAATAGCAAGACTTTAAAATTCTCTATCAACTTATTATTCTATGCATAAAGTTTTGAAACTTTTATATTAACAAAATCTATATATATATATATATATATATATATATATATCATGAGGAGAAACACATTTTAAGGAGTTGAAAACTTATCAAGTATCTCAAGTAAACATTTGCCATTAAAAATGATGTCTATATATCCAATAACTATTCTCTATTGTGTAAGAACATTAAATTTTCAAAGGAAGAAATGTGAAGTTTTAATAGTGATAGGTAAAATTGTTGGTCCATATTACCATTAATAAGAAAAGTTCAATTAAAACAAATCTGATAAATCACTTCACACATAAAATTAACTAAGATGATGAAATAAAATATTGAAGCAGCTATGAGGAATTAGACATAATACAACATTTTTAGTATATCCCTGAACTGTTCCACTCATTGTGAAAAAGAATAGAGAACTACTTGAGAAAAATTATCAAATTTTATACCATTTAATATAGTGAATGCCCTACTAGACATAGTCTAATGAAGTAAATGGCAAAAAAAAAAGGTACCAGATATAACAAAGTTTTTGTAGTAGCATTCTATGTTAGCAAAATATTAGAAGAAACCCATTGATTAGAAAATGACAACAAATTTGGCTCTATGACTTTTTTATTTAATTGGCTCTTTGAATTTTCCCCAATTACACATATAGTTTTTAACATTCATCTTTGTAAGATTTTGAGTTCCAATTTTTTCCTGCTCCCTCTCTTACCTAGCCTTCCCAAGAAAGCAAGCAATTTGATATAGGTTATGCATGCACAATCATTTTAAACATATTTCCATATTAGTCATGTTGTGAAAGAAAGGAGGAAACCATAAGAAAAAACAAAAAGTGAAATTAATATGTTTTGATTCCACATAATTCTTTCTCTGGATGCAGATGACATTTTCTGTCCCAAGCTTAGTGGAATTGTCTTGGATCATTGTATTGCTTAGAAGAATTGTCTATCATAATTGATCATAATATAATCTTGCTGTTATTGTGTACAAAATTCTCTTGGTTCTACTCCCTTTACTTAGCATAAGTTCATGTAAGTATTTCCAAGTTTTTCTGAAATCAGCCTGCTCCTCATTTCTTATAGAACTATATTAATTGCATGACATTCACATAGCACAACTTATTCAGACATTCCTCAAATGATGGTCATACACTCAGTTTCCAATTCCTTGCTACCACAAAAAGAGCTACTACAAGCATTTTTGCACATGTGGGTCCTTTTCACATTTTTATGATCTCTTTGGGATACAGACTGAGTCATGGATCAAAGGGTATGCATAATTTTATAGTGCATTTGGCATAATTTATGGATACAAGTTAATGTAATATTATTGTTCCAAAAGAAATCATGATTATAAGAAATACAGAACAATAAAATATTTATAAAAATTTAAGATGCAAAAATGAACTAAGAGAATAAAGTGACTATAATAATATAAATAAACCAAAACCAAAATATACTGAACATTTGCATGTGCGTGTGTGTGTGTGTGTGTGTGTATAACATCCACCTATCTCCTCTCAGTAATTAAATGGGTGATTACATGTATTGATTGTTACTTATTTTGCCAGGTGCATTGCCATTTTAAATTGGTTTCTACTCATTTTCCCCCTTCATTATATTAAAAGATTCATTTGGTAGCAAGAATGTATTAGAAGATGAATAGGATATAAAAATAATTTATTCATTTGGAAAAACAGATAGAACTTGAATAAGTGAAATTTGAGAGCAAAGGTTTAGTGTTATGGGCCAGAATTCTGAACTTGAAACAGGATTCTTACAAGGTGCTAACTCAGTGGAATTGATAAAGACAATAGTAATTCAGTACCTGTACTTAGTACTTAACTATAGTTCTACAAGATTCACACCTATGTGATAAAAGAGCATATAAACTTGGACAAACTCAGCCAGAATCAAAACTAGGGAAGCCAGAGACCATGGTGGTGGTCCTCCTGCCTCCCCCACAGAAATCAAGACACATTCAGGAGGACCTCAAGAAAGCTGACCTGGGCTCCAGGTAAGGAGACAATAAAGGATTTAGACTTTAACACCTGGCTGTTCCTGTGGTTATTACTCTGAACTGAAACAAAGGCTGTTCCCTGAGATCCTAAGAAAACCCAAAAGAGAACATTGCATTTTAGATTTGATTTTTTTAGAGCAGTAGTAGTAGGACTTTGAAAAATGTTTTAATACATCATCTTTACATATATTATCATTATATAGATTATACATTTACATATACACATTAAATTTACATATATTACATGTAAATTTGCATACATTTATTTCACATATATAAGCTTTACATCACATCTACCCTTCGAGGTACCATAACAGAGATTATCTGTAATTTAAGGATGAGAAGACTGAGGTTCTAAAGCCAATGGCCAGTTTCACATAGTAGGTAAATATTATAGAAGGCATTCAAATCCATGCCTTCATGACTTCATGTCTAGTTCTCTACTCATTTAGCTTTAAGGGTATTTACAGGTCAAATCTTAAAGAATCCCCATTTTTAGACTTTTTTTCTGAAATCCTCTTTTCCACATCTCATGCCATCAATAAGAGCAGCAGCAATGACCAAAACTTAGACATAAATGGGCTACCCATCAGAAGTATGGAATTTGATATACTTTGTCTTCTTCCCATAGCAAATGATGTATTTATAAGTCTACTTTGTGGTTTCCAGCTGCTGGTGAGTAGAATTGTCATTCCTAAGATTTCAAATTTTAGTACAAGAAATTCAGAGAAATAAAAGTACAGATATCTAAGAAAAGA